>NC_083765.1:43130583-43248083 GCF_963514075.1 Conger conger | reverse complement strand
AAAGAAATATTTGAAACAAGGCAATGTGAGACAGGTGCGTGGGGGGTTTGGACCCAAAATGCACAACTCAGAAACAGTAGTGTAGTAAAGTCCCGACAGGGCTTTATTTGGGGAATATCCAGAGAGCGTAGTCAAAAACAAGCAATGATCATACACGTAAATATCCAGCCAGTAAACCAAAGTGCAGTACCAAGGGAGAAGGCAGTCTCGTAGTCGGTACACCATGCGGGAAGTCCGGTAGCCAGGAAAACTGTCAGCAGGGCAGAAGTACAGGCGGACGGTAGGCAGGCTCAGGGTCAATGACGGTGCAAGAGTCAAGACCAAAGTCTGCTCCGCGGGGCAAAAGCACAAAAACAGCAGGCAAAGTCGTGGTACAGGCAGGCGATGGTCAACAAAACAGAAGTCAATAAACAATGGTCAAAACCAGGCTTGGCTCATGATGGGGAGCCAATGGCTTGGTCTAACCGCTCACGCAACTGCACTGACCAACAGGAGGCAAACAATTTCACACAGACATGACATGAAACTGAGCTTATATGCAGGTGTAGACAGGTGTAGACAATTAGCTTGAGAGCAGCAAGAGAATGGATATCAGGTGTGGAAGATTGACAAGTTAACGACGTAATTAGTAATCGTTAGTAATAAACCTATCCTGCCCTAGCATTAGTAAATTAGTAAATGACATGCACAAGAAACGTAAGGTAACATGAACACATGATTAGTATGTTAGTATTACCCAATCCTGATCTAGCATTAGTAGATTTAATAAATAGTCAAGGGAAATTGAAACAATTAGGGTGTGAGTGACAGAAAGGGAGAGAGAGAAAGCAGGAATGCAAGGTTTGCAGAAAGACACGAAAAAGTGTATGCTAAATCAATGAACAGTACAACATGACATGGAACATAAATTGTGACATAACAAGTTTGCAAAACAATGACAATAAACTATATAACATCACATGGCAAGACTAACAATAAAAATCGTAACAATAACTAAACATGAAACATAACATGACATGAAACCTAAAAATGTGGTGATACTAGACTAACATAATACGTGACATGACAATAACATAACCAAGACAATAACTAAACATAAAACATGACATGACAAACATGAAACGTGACACAATGGACAGAACTGTTGCTGTCTGAAATGACTACCAATATCTGAAATGCAGTTTATTGTAATCTGTCCTATCCCCTTAAAACATTGCCTGGTGCGACAAAAGAGCAAGGGCTTTTCGTCTCTGTCTTGGGCGCTGGTGCTACCCAGGATTATGTCTAAGTGTGACCAAGGCCCGTTTGGCCCAAAGAGAGAGAAAATATGTTTTTGTTGTTGTTTCAGAAGCTATTTAAGTCAATTTAACTTATCCTTAAAGCAAGAGTTGAGTTTCTACATTTTACACACACACACACACAGTCACATACACACTCATACACTCTCAAACAAACAATTACACACACACACTCGTACACATACACACACTCATACACGCACACACTCACACACACATACACACACACACACACACACACACAAAATATTCTGTGAAGCTGGCACATATTACATTATATTCATCATCATTGTGATTCCTACCATCATCATTGCTTTATAGCATTTTTATTTAACAGGAGATCAGCTAGGATGATTAGGATTTATATGCTTTTGTCTTGCATATTTAATGAATGTTCCTAGCTTGCAGTGCTTATATTCACTCAGTGATTGTAGGTTAAGTTTGAAACAGAAAGCTCCTCTCACCCTTAAACAAGGTGAGAAATGGAATGAAATCAGGGTAAGTACAACAGGGTTCTCCATATATCAGTGCCCAATGGATGGAGACGTCGGGCCCCTACAACCGAGGAAAGGTTATTTTTATATATAAGACGTTTAACTTTGTATATTTTAATTTACAAAGTGATAAAGGGATGAAGGCAGACCTCACTTTCTCTTTTCCCCCTCTCCCTCCTTCTGTCGCGCTCCCACTATGGCTATTGATCGCCATTATTGACGACTATTACCCTCAATGCCCTTTCTAAACACGGTGTAAAATCTCTTCCTCTGCTCAATGAAGCTTGTTAAAGAGACGCGAATCTATTCCTCTTCGATCTCGCGGCCGATCGATAGGGACACGAAGGAGAGATCGCGGCTCCGGCAGGTCCTGCTAACCTCCATATAGCGCGGCGCTCGGATTCACCGCTCTCCGCATCGCTTAACGACCTCTCCTCAAAATGCCTTAGCAACGAGAGCCACTCAACACCGCTTCTCACATTAGCCGTTAATGGAGCCGCTTTTGCTGGCCTCTCACCTTGTGCTAATCATGGATTCTGCACCCGCTTCCCGCGATCTCTCCCACCTTGGGAGTGAGTTATACTGTTCTCCAAGGCAACACAGCGAACCCCCAGGATGACTGAGCTGTGAAAATCAGTTAACAGGCGCTCATGGGGTATGGTGAAATGTTCCTGGAAGGTCACATATTTTATTCATTTATTTACTTGTTTATTAGTTTTATTTATTGCTGTGTTGTTGTTGTTAACATTATCTATCTATCTATCTGCGATGGACTGGCGACCTGTCGAGGGTGTATTCCTGCCTTTCGCCCTATGTATGCTGGGATAGGCTCCAGCCCCCCTGCGACCCTGTTCAGGATAAGCGGGTTAAGATAATGGATGGATGATCTATCTATCTATCTATCTATCTGTCTGTCTGTCTGTCTGTAATCACATGGGGGGAGGAGGTGGCAGAGTGCAGCAGTGTGCTGAAAATGGACTCCAGTGCATGCTCTGTGGTACTGATGTAGCATAATCTGGATGACAGAGAACAGACACAAAATACATCCATATTATTATTTTTTATTGTAGAATACAAATTGTATAAAATATACATCAATCCCCAATCCTTGTTTTTAAGATAATGACTGTTAACAATACTTTGGTAAATATATTACAATCCCATTAAACTATAGATCCAATTTCTGTCAATACGATATTATAATATTGTATTCATCTGCACAGCATAACCTAAAATATCTCTTTGTTATACGCACTATGACATTGTTACACAATGTTCACGTAAACTGGATTCTGAACATAAGTGTTAATTAACTAAACATCACCATAATTAAAAAATATAAATATATGTAATCGTTTTTAATAAAATAAAACTATTATGTGGTCCTCTTTGTGTGTCAGCACCTTGAGAAAAAAAAGGAATCTTACGAAAAGATTCTAGGTGTAGATTAAGCATGAGAGGTATTAGAATGTGCTAAAGTGTCAAAGGTAATTCTAAATAAGTATATTCATTTTACCAGTTAAGGTTACAAACAGTAACACTGTTTCCCACAATGCCCAGCTCACCCCGTTCGATGGTAATGCTCCTGAAAGGTCTTGTTTTTGAGGTCCTCTAGCATTAGGGTCTCCCTCCGGTCACAGTTTTGGGGGGATACGATAAGTGGGTTACACAGTGGGAGATTGTTAAAAACGAAATGTGCCCCACATAATGCCTACGTGCCTGTTCTGCCAACACGGAAGATTATCTGAAGCCCCGTCAGGAGTTAAATAACATGATGTGTGATTGTTCACTTTTGTTTTTGGTGCTCAGGATTACCTTAACTTTAGGTAATTAGGTAAACCTTTAAGACAGGTGTCCCAAACTGCCGTGCCCAGTCCTGTGTATGCTGGTTTTTATTCAGGCCGCAGATCTTGATTCTATCATTAGTTCAATTATTTTCTGAATTAGGGCTGTAGATTTGCACATAATCCATATAAAGTAAAATCTGTTAGTTATGCAGGATAACAACTGTTGCTTATATACAGTACCTTAATGCAGTTAAATGCGCATGTCTGAATGATTAATTGAAATAAATTAAGGCATCATTAATGGGTTGAAATCAAAACATTATTACAGTTATTTAATAGTTATATATAATATTATTAAAACCTGCATACACTCGGCTCTCCGTGGCAACAAGTTTGAGACCAGTGCTTTAAGATAATAAAAAACCCCTTTAACCACAAAAAAACAAACAAACAGAAAATGCCAGCTTTTGCAGACAGGGGGCGCTCTATATCTTGGCCAGCAGGCTGCTGACCAGCTTCTGCAGTACCAGAGCCCTCATGCGGGTAGTCTCCAGGACCTCGTCGTGATTGGCCCGTTGGTCGCTGGAGTAGTCCAGCACCGCCTTGTTGGTGATGAGAGAGAGGCCAAAGACTCGCAGACCACAGTGGCGCGCGACAATGACCTCTGGGACCGTACTCATTCCTACAACAGAGAGAGAGAGGGAGAGAGAGAGAGAGGGAGGGGGGGGAGGGAGAGAGAGGAGGAGAGAGAAAGAGATAGAGGAAAGAGAGAGGGAGAGAGAAAGAGAAAGGGGGAAGAGAGCGAGGGGGAGAGAGAAAGAGAGAGGGGGAAAGAGAGAAAGAGGGATAGAGTGAAAGGGAGAGGGGAAAGAGAGAGGGGGGGGTCTCTGTAAATCACTTCCACTCTGAGAGAGCAGACTTGGCCGTCCCGTAAAGAGAGGCTAAGCTGCACTTCTTCGCCCAATGTGATAAATATAAAGAAAGTACAGAGCATCTTAAATATACCTTTATATGTATTGTTGTTATTATTACTAATATCATTGTTGTTGCTATTAATTGTTATGCCTTGGCAATACACATTTCAAAATATGTCCTACCAATAAATCATTTTGAATTTGCCTGTGAGAGAGAGGGAGAGAGATCCTGTTATTATTTTTGTATTCGATCATATTACCCTGTTATTATTCCTTTGTTTAACATGTTGGCAGTACAAATGCCAATTGTGTAATGCCAATAACGCAAATAGAGAGAGAGAGAGAGAGAGCGAGAGAGAGAGAGAGAGAGAGAGAGAGAGAGAGAGAGAGAGAGAGAGAGAGAGAGAGAGAGACTGTAATAGTACTTTTCCAAAATCAGTAATTTTAGTGGGCATGTTAATGAACAAAGTTATGTAATTCGACACTTTAAAAAAAAAGAAAAAAGGGTGGGCTCTGGTTAGCCTAATTAAAAAACGTTCCTTGGTTTAGACCACAGAAACAAAAAGACCAATTAAAATTGTAGGCATTGGGCCAGAACAATCGACGGATGTGCACAGTCCAGATGTCCACATACAGAACAATCGGTTTATCCGAAAAGCATCCACTTTTTCCACTTTTGAAAGACGTGTTTACGTCTCACTGCCCTGCAGAGTGGAAATGAAAGCTCGGAGGGGTGAATCTGTAACCGCGAGGCCAGTTTCGCGTTAAAAAATGTTCGCCACAAAAAGGCAACAGTGGCATGATGCAATGTAATGTTAAGCTTTGCTTGCCCAGTATCAATGAGGCCTCTGTCTACAAAAACTGTGCATCAACCCTGAAGAAAAATATAGAGGTAAGATGACTGATTAAAAATTAAGATAGCTAGTTTATTAACGTTTTCTCAGTTACAGTAGCACTATAGCTAACGCCTGCAAAATATAAACTGAACAAACATCATGGAATCATAAATATTAGTTTGAAACGTTATTGGCCCCATTGCGCGATTGCAGTGGGTTGATTAAAATGTAAATGTAAATACAAAATCTATATCGGATTTTGCTGGTAGCCTACAGAAGCTGTAAATTAGGCCGTAGCAAAGCGGTTACAGACTAGCCTAGCTACGTGATTAGCAGGCGCAAGTTTATTAGTTTAAATAAAAAAAATGATTTGCAGGACGAAAGTATAATTTGTTATTGTTCTAAATGAGCTAAAACGCTAGAGTTCTCAACCTTTCAAGATTCCCAGAATTAGCCATGGTCTGTCTCCTTCACAGAAATAAATAAAATTTTAGACTTTCCGAAGCTTTTAATTCTACTTAGGCTACATTTGACCATATTAATTGCACCTTTTAAATATAATACTCGTGGTTTGGGGGCAGTGGTAGGGAGATAAGTGGGACTTAATTGAGTGTGCTGGTGAAGTAGAGATTGAGGCCTTGTACAAAAACCACCACTGTCCTTCCCTCGATTCTTGTTTTGATTTTGAAAAAAGTTACATTTCAGGAAATGTATGAAGAGATTTGTCTCAATATTATTGACAAATGCGTATAACATGATCAACAAGATAAGAGGCTTATCACAAATGTGTTTTACTATCTACAAACTAGGACTGTGAACGTTTACAAAAAATAGCTAACTGATAGCCGATCATTTTTTTCTGAAGTTGAAGTGGTAAACTCATTTTAAAATAAATGCGTGTTCACCTTCTAAACTAGCAATCGACAAGCTACAGGAACGTCAGTTCTAGCAAGCAATCTTTAGCCATATTTGTTTTTTTGTTTAAAATGCCACAGGGAATTGAATGTTACAGTTGGCTATTATCGTGATAAAATAATTCCTGTAGCTGTTAGTCGATTTATGGTTTACTGTAACGTGTCGTGTCATAAAGTTCACAGAGGATCCGTGTTTATTTGTTGTCACTCAAATTCCAACTAGCTACCTGCAAACTGAACGTAGCTTTCCACTATGCCGTATAATAAACAAATAAAGCAATACATTGTACAAATGTTGCACGCAATATTACAATACGCTGTTTACATTCTAAACTAGCAATCAATCTGCCATTTCAGTGGTTAAGAATGCAAACACCGCAGGGAATTGAATGCTACAGTACTACAGCTATCAAATAATTAATGTGTTTCAAATCTGTAGCTGTTGGTTCACTTATGGCTGATTGTATGGCGTTTCTTCATATTTGTTTATTCGCGAATTCAAACTACCGGGCAACTGAACTTCGCTTTCCACTATGCGGTATGTACATAAAAATAAAGAAAGCAATACATTATCATTAGCCCAATTATCCATCGGATATTGAAAGCGAAAATTCCCTGATTTCACCGAAAAATGAACGTTAATCTCACCACCACGATTGTCCCGTGCCATATAAAATATTTTGGCAAAGTTTACCGTTACATAAAAAATAATCAAATTGTACAGAGACCTGTATTTTCAGGAAAGTAAAATCAGTAAAATGACCAGTCGAACAGACCAAAATACGACCCCTAGCGGTCGTAAGCAGTATAGTTTACTCGGTTAACCGTTTAAAAAATGTTATGGTATCCGTTTACAAAAACTGATCTTCACATCCCCTACCACAAACAAATATCTCACAACTTGTTTCTTATAAATTGCCATTTAAAATGAATGCACTGATTAGTACAAAATGCATACATATTTGTGAACAGATATTTTCCCTTTTTCACAAATACCTCATCCTTTGTAAATGACAAGCAAAAATGTGTCCAATATCCGCATGCATTATTTGCAGCAACCCAGTCTCAAATTCACTTCAAAATTGGTTTGTGAAGGGTAGAATCTGCATTTGTGGAGCAAGTGACATGCGTGCATTCAGTGATGTGAGTTTGTGAGTTTCCTTATTTATTTATTTATTTATTTATTTATTTATTTGACCATGTAACGCGCATTTGTCAATAATATTGAGACCAATCTCTCTCCATGGAAATATGTTTTTTGCTCCACCTTGTGTTCAGATAGTCTAGATAGGATTGAACATTCGTAACATTGTGTACACACGTCCAGTGAGTTTGAACACCACTGGTGCCTCGTGTTTAGGGGCTGTTAATGGACTTCTCAGGATTAACGGGGATCACTGAGGGAAAGTACTAGGTTTATTACTAGATTAAACTCAATGAAACAAACTGTTGAAATCACTGATACTGGATGCTAGCACCAGTGATTTCAATCCTGGAAACGGCAACCAAGGTCACTTAGCATACGAATAGAGAATATCTGAACAGAGTGTGGGGAAAGAGAGAAACAGATGCAACAATAGAGAGAGGGAGTGACTGAAAGAGAGGAGTTACTGAGAGAGAGAGAAGCGACTGTCTGCAGGGCAAACGACGCAATGTGAAACCCGCTGTTACGCTCGTCCAGACATGTTGATACAGCTCCGCCTTCTTCAGACACAGCGGCACCAGTGGTATACATGCAAGCATTGGTGGTTCAGTGGTAGAATTCTCGCCTGCCACGCGGGAGGCCCGGGTTCGATTCCCGGCCAATGCAGCAACATTTTTTTTTTTTTTACCCCCTCTGTCATCTTCCCCAGCGATCCCCCACCACCCACATGCATTGACAGACACACACGACACGATGCCATAATGGTTTTCTGTTACAGGGACTTCTGGAAACAGAGTCTGTGCGACTCCTCTGTGTTACCCTGCTTCTCCTAACATGCAGCAGGATCACAGCTCAATATCACTCTCAGCCTGTCCCCATTACACCAGCACTTTATTAAGATCAATCGGCGAGTTAAGGAGACCACAGGCCCATTATATGCCGCCAGAACTGGCTGTGATGTAAAGATTATGATACAGTTATATGGACAGGAGCGATGGCTGATGTATGACGAGTCAGTTGATCCGTTGAAAAAGACCACAGTTAGAACGTGTACAGCGGTAGGCGTGCACTCAGCGCATGGGGCTGAGATTGGATACGCTTCCCTGCTCGGAGTGTAATTCCACACCGCTGAGAGTTCAGATTAATTAACCTCTGACTCAGGGGTTGACCTCCCAGACTTGATTCACCAGCTGCTTGTCAGTGCATTATGCCGCATGACAATGTGCCTCTATCTGCACTTGTGAAGCAGGACCCTTATGGAAGCATGGAAGTTTCATATGCATTATGAAACGCGCATTATTTTTCAGAGCAATGTAATACTTTACGTTACCCCCATCTGGCACGTGTTAAGTAAATGTTTAAATGTTCCATCCTGTAGAGAAAAAACTGTGTGAGGTCACGAGACTTAAATGCTGTCTGGGCCAGATTCTGGATTTGCAACCGAGGGTTCACGGACTTGACTATATTATATATTTTCATTTCGGAAAATATTTCAAATTATATCACTTTTTTCACATATGATGGAGGTCCCTGTATCAGAAATGGCTCTAAACCCCTGATACATACTGGTGAAAATAACCCACATTAACTGCAGGTATTATGGATCCAGATATTACTATGGCAACGGTGCCGCCGCCGTACGCACGTATGTGGGAGAGTTCTGGGTGCAGGCCAGTGTAACGGAAGGAGGGTGAAGAGGGGGATGCTGGGATATTTGCGTGGAAACTGACCGACGGCGTCAACGCCCAGGGTCTGCAGCATTCTGCACTCTGCGATGGTCTCGAAGCAGGGCCCGCCCAGGTTGCAGTACACCCCCTGGTGGAGGATGTTGGAACAGCCCTGCTCCTCCGCGATCTCCTGGGCCAGTCGCACTATCTGGCGGTCGTAGGCGTCGGACATGCAGGGGAACCGCACCCCGAACCTGGGGCGGAGGCAGAGAAGGACATCAGAACCGCCCTGGTACCGCTCGCCCCCCATACAGGCAACAGGTCTCACATCTGTACATCCAGTATACCGCTAGGGCGACATTGGCTCAGGCTGTAAGTGCAGTCAGCTAGCAGTCGGAGGGTTACCGGATCGATCCTGCCCTGGGTGTCGAAATGTCCCTGCGCAAGACACCTAACCCCCTTGCATGGCAGCCAATTGCCGTTTGTGTGTGAGTGTGGGTATGAATGGGTGAATGAGAAGCATCAATTGTACAGCGCTTTGGATAAAGGCGCTAAATAAATGCCAGCCATTTACCGTTTACACCTGGTTGTCTGTTTTTAAATCTCTTATTTAACCAGGGGAGGGCCATTGAGAACTTGTTTCTCTTTTGAAAGGACTCCCAGGGAGATGACCCAAGTGGGAAGGTGAGAGAGAGAACAGGGGTAAAGGGAGCAGTTTTCGCATTAAGGGCCTCACTCAAGAGCAGAGCTCTCTGCCCTTTTTCATCTCCAGATGCAAGTCAGCATCCCTTTCCACCCACCAGGGGCTCCAACCAGCAACTTGCCTGTCAAGCAACCGACCACTAGGCTACCCTGCTGCACACTCTTACATTTATTTTGCACAACTAATCCCATGCAGTGAGAGTGAGATGGCACTTCTAGTTATAGCTTTCTGTGTTCCATCAATAGTCGCTTTTATTCTTTCAGATCCTTGAACAAATTTTACTCCAATTTTCTGTGACCATGTGGCAACACAATTTTGATCCTGCTTTTTATTTTAACGGTCAGCTAAAAAGCAAACGGCACAGTACAGAAAATGAAAATGAAAGTGTTTGTTTATCAGGCTGAATTCTGGCATGTGAAAACGGGGCATGTCAGATATTTCTGATGCGATGTGCCCTTAAGAGCATGAATCTTCCCTGAACATGTAGCATGTCTAAACTTATCTGTGTCGGGTTTTTTTACAGAGACACTGTCTAAAAGACACAAAATTGGGCAAAAAAGTAGGTCAGAAATACTGAAAAGCAACCGATTGAGTTAAAAGAAAAACAGTCATGAGGGAAAAAAAGAGAAGAAATCTCAAGAGAAACCAATAGTGGGGGAGCCCATCCTAACTTAAGAGCAACTGTCAGCTTGTAACAGTTCATGATCACCTGACAGTTTCTATTGCGTCTCATTATGATATGTACTGAACAGATAGAGTAAGATGTGCAGGTGAGCCCACCTCTCCTCGTTGTGGCCCCTCAGCGGGTTCTGTCCCGCAAAGCCGGGCATGTTGATGTGGTCCTTGATGATCATGATGTCACCCACATTAAAGCTGGGGTTCAGCCCCCCCGCCGCATTGGTGACGATCAGAGTCTCCACTCCCAGCAGGTGAAAAACACGCACGGGGTACGTGACCTGAGAGAGAGAGAGACGGAGCTTCTCTGTTTCAAAACATAGCTTGAGCTGGTCAAATTATTTAAAGCTGGGAGCTGATCTAAACTGGTCAACCAGCTAAACCATGTTGAGCGATGAGCTGGTCTGAACTGGTAAACCAGCTGTTTCAAAACCAAGTTTGAGAAGTTTTTTTTTTCAGCAGGGCTGCTAACACTCCACTCTTATCTCACTCACATTAGTATTTCTTGTCACACGACAGCACAATAAATACACGGCTCATAAACACACAGTACAGGTACATGCCCATTGAGCCTCTTCATAAAGCACTGGCAGTTTTATGGAAATATAATCACCAATGGGCTGTATGAATTTGACTGCATTATGTAACCCATAATCCACACGAGGGTAATTGCTCACTGGCTCGCTTCGGTGGTGGTAAACAATGGCAGACACACCCAATCAATTCCTTTGTGCGGTTGAGCAGATGAAAGCAATGTCTGCTCACCCAGACAAGGGCTCACACTGGGGCTAGAGACACAGCGTTGGCACGGCGACAGATTGGCAGTTGGTTGTTCAAAACTACATTCCAAACAGGAGTACTGTGCTCAGATTCAGCCTGTATTCACCCAGTAGCCCAACACAGGGAGCCGCAGGGTCTACTGGTTTTTGTTTTCACCTGAAATACAACGACCAGTTAGACCCCACAAACCAGGTGAGGTGAGTTAACTGTGTAATCGACCGCTTTAACTGATCAAATTAAGTGCCGTGTAACAGCAGACCCTGCAGCTCTCCAGGACCAGGGTTGGCCACCCCTGCAGTTGGCAGATCAGGTGACTGTGAGATGAGAGGCGCTATTCTAGAGACAGTGTTACAACATGTGTGGGTGAGTGTGCATGTGTGTGGGTATATGTGGGTGTGCATGTGTATTTGTGTGTGTGTGTGTGTGTGTGTGTGTGTGTGTGTGTGTGGGTATGTGTATGTGTGAATGGGTGAACGAGAGGCATTAATTGCAAGGTGCTTCACGCAGCTGTAGTTGCTGGAAAAAGCGTTATATAAATGCAGTCCCTTTTTCATTTACATCATACGGCACCAGAACAGGTCAAAGGCCTACTGTAAGGGTCGGTTATGGAGATCATTCTGCAGCCAGGCGTGAAAAGGTCCAAGGTCAAAAGATTAACTTAAAATGGGCACCTGCTGTGAAAATTAAAGGAGGTGAACAGCCAGTCCAGCCTGCTTACTGCAGACCTCAAACAAACCTTTAACCATTCCCTGCAATACAGGATTACTCCTCTGCCTGTTCCTTTCCACAACATCACTGCACCTTCTTCACTGTAACTAATATCTAATACTCATTTATAACTTTCTACCTGTTTTGTGGCACGTTGGCTCGGTTTGCAGGAAAGTGGCAGGGCAATTTGAGGATCACGCCTCCTGGTTAATCAGGCCCACACGTATAATGTAGGGGAAAATTCACAGAACGAAAGATCTCCCTCCTAAAAGCATGATAACCAATCACAAGTCAAAATCAGACTCCGCCTTAGTGAGCAGGCTGGTTCCTCCAAAACTCTCGACGATGTGTGCTAAAAGTTTATCAATATATCTGTATTAAAGTATGATATGTACCCTGTATAGTTTCAAACTGATTAACTGCTAAATTGTGCTAGGATTACACAGTGAGCCCAGCCAGCTGGCAGGGGGGGGCCCCGTTTTGAACTGTGTAGACCAAACTGTCAAGGACATGGGCAGAGTGAGATATGACTGTACAGCTGATTTCTCCAGGACTCTCGATGTTTTATGCCAGGAGTGTATCTATTTGACCTAGAACATTAATTATAGCTGAGCTTATGAAAACGCAAGAAACCACAGTGAAAACTGTCGAAATGAGAGCAAAGAATGCTACGTACATTTACTCCCTTAGAAGAGAATAATTAATCAAATGTTTAGTATGTCTGTAGATTAGAAAAGTATATTAGAAGTGAATATTAATGAAATGTTTAGTTTGTCTGTATATTTTCAATGATTACTGCTGCTTAGTTCGTCTTATAAAAGCGAAAGATACAGAGTGACGTGTATGGATGACGTGTTAGAGGGAGGGCATCCAGAACTTTATGAGGTCTGGTAGTTTGCCAAGAGCAGGTGCGGGGTGAAGTGAGGACACGTAGTTGGCAGAATGCCCTGAACTTTGTACAGAGTTGGCAGAGCATAAGGACCGTTGGCAATTTGCCACAATGACGTTGTGGGAGGAGCGTTGGGAGGAGTTACGATAAGAAAAGTGTGGGTGATTTGCCAGAATGAGGTAGGTGGAGTTGTAGGTGGAGTAACTGTGTATAAAATGGGTGTACAAATGCCAGTCGGGGTTCAGTTCTGGAGAGCTGATCCGGCTTTATGCACGTGTGCTAATAAAGTCTGATTTTCCTGAAGATCTTGCTGCCTGGTGTCGTCTTTTCCCTCGCGAAGATGTTTTTCGACAAATTGAAGATTTGGACTCTGTCGTTTCCTAGACACGACAGTATGTTTTGAACCAATCCAGGCTGTTAAAATGTGTGCTCTTTTCCCAGCTTGTCTATCCTGTCTGGTGTGTGACACAGTTTGTTTTCTGAATTTGAAAAGCGCAACCACATTCGGTGCAGTTCGGCAGGGTACGGATTAGTGTGTGTCCTTTGTAAGTTCAGTAGAGCTCAGATTAGTATGTCAGACCTGGGTCAAGTACGTAATTGTCTTGGATTCAAGTACTCGTCCATGCTTTACTGAGCTTGTCCGGTGAACCTGTGAAATACTCTCAAAAAGTGCAAACCCCGCCTTCTGGTCTTCTTGGTTGGCTCATTTGCACCAGGCAAGGTCAACTGAGCACAGAAAAGTGAAAGTTTGAATCCAAAACAATTACGTATTTGACAATTTTACAATATATTGCACTGTGAGAACAAATGGCAAAATACAGTAAACCCCCTGAAGAATACTGTTGCTTTTGTGATTTGTGTATTTATCATATATTGTTTTACATTACACAGTAAAAATTGTTATTCTGGATTTCTGATACAGTAAAACATAGATTAATTTACTGTTTACTGTAAATTTACCACACTCAGTCATGACATCTATTATGAGAGGCAAACCAACAGATCCAAAGTTTCTTTAGCTGCTTGGCTTGAAGTATTTGTGGATGCAAAAATAGAGGAAAAGGAAACACATAATATATGTATTTAGCAATGCTCCAAGTTGTTTGTGTTTTGTTGCTCATTGTACATTGAGTGGCAAAGTAGCCTTATGAGGGAACGCATGCTATAGTTATGGCAGCATGAGTCACTTTTGGGTGAAATATGAAGTGTTTTGGTGGTTGAAGTACATTTTGCACCACAGGTTTACTGAGGTGCATGTTTCAAAAGCACACTGTGTTTTTAAGAAGTGGACATGGTATTGAGACAACTGAAAATGAATGTAAAAAACTGTAATCCCGAAGCTACAATTAGTAACCACATCAGACTCACATAACCTCCACTCTCTCTGTTTCAGAATGAGGTGCTGCTTTGTCATTGGACAAACACCACAGGCTATGAGGGAAGGGGGAGGGGCAGGTATTCTCTGTATGAATCTGTATTCCTGTAAACCCCTCCGACTAGAAAGAGCCAGTAAGTCATTCACAGACCCTCCACTTCACCACCCAGTATCCATCCACACTCAAGCACGTACACATGCACACAGACACACAAGCACACACACACAGAAATATATACACACATGCATGCACACACATACACATGCATACACACGCACACAAATATATACACGTGCATGCGCGCACACAAACATACTCACACGTGCATGCACACACACAAATTCATACAGACGTGCATGCACACACACACGCATGCACACACATGCACGCACACACACACATATAAACACTCATGCAAATACACACACAAATATATACACACTTGCATGCACACACACAAATATATACACACCTGCATGCACATACACATGCACACACACACACTCAAGCACGCACACACACAAACATACTCACATGTGCATGCACACACACAAATATATACACATGTGCATGCACACACACACATGCATGCACACACACAAATATACACACATGTGCTTGCCCACACATAAACACATGCACACACACACAAACACTCATGCACACACACATACACACTCATGCACGCACACACACATAGAGTATACACATGCAGACACACACACATGCACACACACACAGACATGGATACACACAATCATACATATAAATGCACACACACACGCATGCACTCACATACACACATATTCACACACACACACGCGCGCACACCACTTGCCCCCTCAAAGACAAATGACGTTTCCCAGCTAACAGACACTGATCCCTGGAGGATGACAGGGCCAAGGTGAGGCAAACATAGAGATCATTCAGCCCAGTGAGACACCATCGACCGCCAATACAACAGGAAGTGCTGTGCTGAGGATTCACCTAGCCAGTTACATAGCCACCACACACTGTACGGCTCAGTCTCAATGCTCAGAGACAGTCCCCACACAAAGGAAGTACACTGCACTATACGCATCTATCACAGAGCTGCTGTGGCATATAGTTATTCCACGTTTGCTGACCTTGCCGCTGCTGTATCCCTCGTAGAAGTGGAACCGGCCCTGCATGCAGACGCACTGCTTCCCGTTAAGCTCCCCGAAGACCAGCTGGCCTGCGTGTCCGGGCACTGGAGAGCAAGAGCATGGAAGCCATTTACTACAAACTAAACTAAAACCTTCAGCTACGCATGAGCTTAAGACGTATTCTTGAGACAGCCGTGATTTTCAGAAACTGATTCAGGGGGAGGGTACGCATATGTACATCCACTCACTGACAGACCCCCCCACACACATACATCCACTCACACCCAGCATGCAGACACACACACGGACACATGTAAACACATGAAGATGCAGACACACAAGCATAAACATACAGTAGTATATCCTCAGCAGACCGACACGCACCTAGCAGTGTTTCTAATATGATGAATTTTCTTCTTAATTTTCTTCTTAATTAAAATCCGGTTAGTTGCTGTAGATTCCAGTTGTGTTTCAGGAAAGGGTCTTATCGGATTTGATGGTGAAAAACAAAGTTTAGCTCTTTATTTCATTCATTCATTATCCTAACCCGCTTATCCTGAACAGGGTCACAGGGGGGCTGGAGCCTATCCCAGTATACATTGGGCAAAATGCAGGAATACACCCTGGACAGGTCGCCAGTCCATTGCAGGGCACACACACCATTCACTCACACACTCATACCCACGGGCAATTTAGACTCTCTAATCAGCCTAACCTGCATGTCTGGATCATGGGAGAAAACCAGAGTACCTGGAGGAAACCCACGCAGACACAGGGAGAACATGCAAACTCCACACAGAGAGGCCCCGGCCGACGGGGATTTGAACCCAGGACCTCCTTGTTGTGAGGCGGCAGTGCTACCCACTGGTCTCTACCATTGGGCTATCCAGGATAAAAGGCTTCTTGCATGTGACTCCTATCTCAGTCAATGCCATTCCTTCCTGGCGAAATCAATGACTTTACATATTATAATTTCTATTCAACCAGGGTTTCTGTAAAACTTGTGATGATGAGCCGGTGCTTCCACACTATAGTCCACAAACTGTTCTCGCACAGACGTGAGTCAGAGGAAGACACTTGATGTGCAACTTCAGCCAGAAGACTGTTGGCGCATGGATTGGCCTGCAGGGGTCGCAAGTGAGGGTTGAAACCCGGTCGTCCACACCAGCTGAAGCACTCCACCCTCATGAGATGCTATAGTGAATTATGACAGCATCGCCCTGAGGTGCTGCCAGCCGCAGTCAGCACTGAAAAAGTCTGGATCCTGTACCGGACCCATCTGGAACGGTCAAGATTCCTTTCTGGACCATGAGGCCCATCAGGAACTTTCCGGATTCCATACCGGACGGTGAGATTCACCTGGAACGGTCTAGATTCAACACCGGATGGTCAGACTCATCTGGAACAGTTGTTATTTAACAGAAAGCGTCTCCCAGCAATGGCGTTAAGCTGGCTCCTGTTGTCCTTGGGCTGTATCAGTCTGGACTGATAGGCACTGAAAGGAGGATTAATATGAGTGTGTAATGACTGGGGGTCTGTCCATGGGGCATGTTATCAGGCACACTCTGCAGGTGTGCTTTTTAAATGGAGGGGGAAGAAAAACTGGGGACGCATTCACAACAACCTGGGTGCGAATCAGTGCAGCCGCGTCAACATCGCCGTGTTCCTCTCCAGTAATGATGTCACCAGGGACCCCTCCACCACCGCCACCAGCAACCACATCCCAGCTGGCTTTGATGATGCAATCCCAAGGCCTGACAGTTTAACGCTGTCTGCGCTGCCGGGAAAACGTGCCCCTCGGTCATGCAAAAAATACGCCAGCTGTCGCCGTCAGTCTGGCTTGATAAAACTGTAACAAATAAGCACCCTGTGGATTTACGTCCTTCTCATTCATCACAAAACATGTTTTTCCCTGCAGAGAAATTGATTTTAATTTAATGGCATGTTGCAGATGTACTGGGAACCCGGACACTGCCCACGCCTGAAATTACTATTGATTTTCTGATCTGGTCTTATGTTGGTCTCGCTTGCTGTTACATTGAAAGAAATGACTTTGAGCTAAAGACACGTTATAAGCCCTGCCCATGAGCAAGGCCCTTAACCCCACATTGCTCCAGGGTCGTTTGCCCCTTTTTAGTCTAACCAACTGTAAGTTCCTGCAGCGACAGCCTGTGATGTCATCAAATGGGGACAGAGCTCCAGGCCTCAGCTTGCGTGCAAACAGGAATCAATTGAGATTTTATAGTACATAAATGTACTTTAACATAAAATATAATAGTACATAAATGTTTGATGTCATCAAACACCCACTGGACTCTGCACTTTTTGCAAAATGGCATGACAGATCAAAAAGATTACAAGCACAACTGTGCCAACATTATGTGACAGTCGAAAGTTTTATGAGTTTACAGAGTCAAAAGGGGACGGAAAATCAAGCAACAAACTGAAACCAATTTACACAGAGGGGTAGGGCAGATTATAGCCTGCAGTATTGTGCAAGAACAGAAATGCAAATTAATCTGCAGTGAGGTGATGCATCTAGGCCTCCAGGCTACATTGTGGTATGGACTTGAACCAGGAGATAATATGCCATATTCTGGCATATTATGAATCCCAGTTGTTTAAACACTGATACAATTGCAGCTTTGTTCAACAGACACATAATTAACATCACTAGTTGTGAAGCTGTGCAACCATCACCTGGCCGAAAGGAAATTAAATTGTTAATATCAGAGAGTCGGCAGCTTGATATGCCAGTGAGAATATCATTACTCTGGTTAACGCTAGAACACCATCGAATATTATTTGAGTAACATCTTAGCCTTTCACAATAGTTTTTGTTGAATTTTTTTCCGTAGCTGACAGACAATTAATTTTTAATTTGTCTTGTTCATAGTACTGACAGATTTGTCCACTTCTTTTGGGGGCAATTCATATCTGACTGTCTCCACGGAGATCAAAAGCATCGATGCGCTGAACAGCCTATTCTGCTATCCTGCATTCTTTTGGAGGTGACATCATCACCGTGTGTGTCACCATTTGATCTCTACCCCAGGGCAGAGATGGAAGCCCCGCATATTGTGATGTCATACGAGAGCCAACGGGGAGCCACTGACCTGTACTCTGGGGGAATCGCGGGATGTCTTCGTAGTGAATCACCATTTTGTTTTCCAGGAAGTCTGCTAGGCCCCCCAGCCCAGAGCCACAGATAATGGCCACCTTAGGCCGCTGGGTGGTGTGAGCCAGAAGCCAGTCAGCTGTCTCCTTGTACTCCTCAAAGGTGTAGCTGCTTGGGAAGAAACAAACATGTCCATGGGGCATGTTATCAGGCACACTCTGCAGGTGTGCTTTTTAAATGCAGGAGGAAGAAAAACTGGGGATTACAAGCTGGGTTACAAGCTGACCGTGTGAAACTTCACCTGAAAGCATTAGGGTCATAAATAATTTCATACCTTCTGTGGCTGGTTCTCTCCGCCATCCCGACAGTTTCTTTTAAAAGTTCAAAGTCAACAGTCACGCACGAGAGAAAGAGGAACTAATGCCAGTCATGCGATCACTCCACAGACAACACCTGTTCACTCAACAGTATCCGGCTCCAGAAACCGGTTTGTTGGAATTCCTCTGACGTGTCATTTTTAAACAAACAGATCCTCAAAAGTGCTGTCACACAGCCAGTGAGAACAGCACTAAACCTCCACAGCGACCAGGGAACAGAACGAAACGTCTATAGCGACCAGGGAACAGAATGAAACCTCTATAGCGACCAGGGAACAGAACAAAACCTCCATAGCGACCTGGGACACCCCAACCTGGCATAGGCCTGCCCCTACAGTGACTGCATATGAATGAATGTGCATTAATGAGCCCTGCCACAACAGCTGTGTTAGCGCTGAGGCTAGGACTGGCTCAGCAGCATTCTCAATGCAGTCAGTGTGACACTGGTCAAATGTGTATTCGAAATGTTTTAAGACATTAGGGAGGCTTTATGATGAATGCACCCTGCTGTGCATCTCAGGACCATCCTGCCTTTCACAGATCACACCCACCCATCAAACTGATCAGGCAATAACAATTGCACCCATAATCATAACATCATTGTTTTTTGAGAGGCAGATAAGATGACAGGCATTGCAGAGACATGAGAGTAACAAGTAAAAACAAACCACAAGGATAACAGTGGCACAACAAAGACGGTAAAAGAGTAAAACATGATTATCCAAAAGTGAGGCTAAGCACATCGGGAAAGTGTGTCTCAAAAGGTGAGCATTTAAAGTGTATACTTATGCTTGTTCGATGACATTGATATGACCTTTTGTACATCGCTTTGGATAAAGTGTCTGCTAAATAAAATGTAATGTAGAAGTGAGATATTTTCCTGGAATTCACCATGAATCTGCCAGCCGCATTGTAGGCAAGTCACAACAGTTCAGAGGTTTTTTGTTTTTTTGAGATACCACTAACAAGTGCATTCCAGTAAACAGGTCAGCTTAGGTCATAATGAAAGAATGTATGAACCTGTCTACACCAGCCTGTGGAATCTCACCATACCACTGTATGTTTCCAAATGGCAGTGAACAGGCAAATCTGATGCTAGTACACTAGCTGAGATCCTATTCTTTGACTAATTATTAAAATGTATAACTAGAATTTATTTTCCTCACAAAGTTTGATGAGTTTGGCAACTGCCAAAAAGCCGTGCAAAAAACGATGTTAATTTGGTAAAACTGGAATTGCATTTATTTGAAGTCAAATTCGGGGACAGAATTTGACTGAATACTGACTGATGGCTGTTATTAACTCTAATATTGGATGAAGAGAGTTGGAAGGTGGATTTAATTTTCATGAGGATTCACCTGATCATACACTCAGTGAGTACTTTATTAGGTACACCTGTACGCCAGCTTGTTAATGTAAATGTTTAATCAGCCAATCATGTGGCAGCAACTAAAGGCATAAAAGCATGCAGATGATGGTCAAGAGGTTCATTGTTTATACAGACCATATGCCAGAATGGGGAAAAATTGTGGTAAGTGACTTTGACCGTGGAATGACTGTTGGTGCCAGACAGGGTAGATTGAGTATCTCAGGAACTGCTGATCTCCTTGGATTTTCACGGACAACAGTCTCTACAATTTGCAGAAAATTGTGCAAAGAAATTGAGCAGCAGTTCTGCAGACAGAAACGCGTTGTTAATGAGAGACGTCAAAGGAGAAGGGCAAGACTGGTCAAAGCTGACAGGAAGGTGACAAGGCACCAACCAGCTCGTCAGGAGCAATTAGGGGTTAGGTGTCTTGCTCAGGACCACTTCGACACACCCAGGGGCGGGATTGAACCGGCAACCCTCTCAGAAGACTGTCCCAAAGTTGCTTCAGAGTAACAGAAGGTAAGAAGAAATACCAGCCCTAAGCCCCCAAATTGCATATAAGGGTAAACAACTCAAACTCAACTCAAACAGTGGCGAGAAAAAACTCCCGGATGGGAAGAAATCTCAGGAGAAACCGGGCTATAGGGTGCCCATCCTCCGCTGCACTATTAGATAGTACAGGGCTCAGTATAGGCATGAAGATAGAAGATAGCCGCAGGTCATCAGTTCTCAGAAGCAATGCCTGTCGCGTGACCTGGGTTGGGCGGTTGGGGGCAGGCGTCCTTCAAAGGATTGACGGTTAATTTTCAAAAAGCTGCGGGCAACCTGGGCGGAGACGTTTTAATCAGACGTTTTAAAGATTGGGTTTCAATAACACCTTTTCCTTGGTGGAGTGGATTGGGTCAGGGTGGAGGGGCAGTGATGGAATGACCCTTACCCCCACCCTGATATTTGTGAAGCCTGAACCGCTTATTGCCAGGGACCAATCCAGAGCTGAGCCAATCAGCTGGGGCTCTTTGCCTGGGGGGTGGGATCAGGGGGAAGAGGGTGGTGTGTGTTGCTGGAGCGAACTCATTATTTTTCATAGAAGAAGAAGAGAGGATCATGTGAGCTTAGTATCGCATATGCTAATAATAGGCCTGCTGAACTGTACCATGGTTCACACACACACACACACACACCTGATTATAGATGCGGTTGCCATTCTTTGCTGTTCTATTATCAGTATGCTTTATTTTATTTATTTTTATATTTGTATTCCATCTAGTTTTTATTGTGTTTGTGTTTTCTGTTTTATCCTGTTTGTTGTTTTGTGTTTTTTAGTATTTTATTGTGAAGCACTTTGTAACTGTTGGTTTAGAAAGGTGGTATATAAATAAAGTATTACTAACTTACACACACACGCACACACACACAGAGTTGAGACCCGCTGACACACACACACACACACACACATACACAGTTTAGCAGTGGGCAATTTTACAAGGGAAATGGAATCGTGAAACTACACCCTCAACCTCCATATTCACACCGAGGTCTCTGGAGCACAGGACAAGCCCTGGGGGAGCTACGATGGAGGGGGGAGGGGGGGATGGAGAAATCCAGAGCTGTTCTGGAATATCCTGATGCTCAAAAGGGTGTATGCTGTATTGCAAACTGAGCTAAAGGCTAAATATATGATGACATTTTTTTCAGATTTGAGGGGCATGAAATGAGCTTGGAAAGCAGGCCAGGGTGCCTGTCACTCATGGGCAGGGGTGCCGTAGGGAAACGGTGGTGGGGCTCAAGGTGAGGTCTTTTCCTGAGGCCCAAAGTCCCTGGTGGTGCCCCTGCTGGTGGGGTGTGGTTATGCGGGCGTGCAGCGCTCCACACCCACTCTGAGGCGCGTGATAGGCTACAGTGAGGGGAACCCCTGCGATATAAATAGCCTGACTGCATCGCTGGCACTTCAATCCTCACCACCCCCCCTCCTCTACCAAAACCAACAACCGGCCATCTGCAGCAGAGGGACAATCCAATCCGCCGTATCTTAGCAACACGTCCAGCTGATCGGAAACCCTTTCAAAAGCCACCGCTCATGCGAAGTAAAATAGGTTTACTATGACTAACCGTCTCCACAGCGCTGTGTGTTATAGTTATACATACAGTATCTACACCATTCTATACCAGTCTACTTTACAGCATTTCCCTCCACAGTGCTAAGTGTGAGTAATGACTTGTGTGTTAGGCAAGATCTTTTTATGGCAAGTCTTTTTCTTACATGCAAAGCGGTGTTACATTTCCTTTTTTCCAGTGAATTTGTTAAATGCCTTTGCTGACTGCAGCTGAAATGTCAAAGCGAATGACCGACTGCAGTGAAGATGAACAGGATGCATGATTGAATGGCTGCCTTTGGAAAAAAAAAAAACATTTAGCAATTATCCTGTTTATAGGTGACTATAAACCAAATCTACCCATCCCTCCACTGTGAGGTCACATGTTTGTCATTGGTTAACCTGTTTATTCATTACTCTGAGCCAGGGTCACATTTTCACGCTTCAGTGATGCCAGAAAGAGATAGAGAGAGAAAGAAAGGGGTGGGAGGGAACTGGCCCATAGCCAAGTCAGTACTCAAAGCATTCTTTCTTCTGCCAGGGTCTTATTGCCAAAAAGTAACAAAAACTTATGTAACCTCGAGCTACTGTCCCCACATACAGTGGCATGCCCAGAGGGAAAGAGTTTGAGATAAATCTGTAGGCTGCAAATCTGTGACATTATGACTGAACGACTTCCAAACGTGTGGCGTACTATTGTATAATGTACTTCATTTGAATTTGTACTAAAAATAATGTGCATAAAACAAGGATCGCTTTTGATATTTGACAGGCGACATATTCCTATGTGATTGAAATATGGAAGGGATATAGACTTCTCCAGCCGAAGAACACTGGCAGGCACCAGACTTAGTTAGGACCGTGAAGGGAACCCTCGCCAGCGCTGCCAGAGCGGGAGCTGTCCAGGGTCCTGCGGGTTGGGTCTTCGCTGGATAAGCGATTTTCATTCAGAGCCAGCGTGCAGTGGCGGTCGGCTGTGTTGCTGCGAAACGGGCGTACAGAAGAGCACGCACAATAGCTGAGCGCTTTGCCTTTCATAGGAAAATTATTTTTTTCCTAACCCTAACCCCGCCTCAAAAGAGCTGACAACAAACGCTGTATTTCAGTCGTCATTGTTCTTGGCATTTGTGCTTGAATACAATTAGAACAAATTCGGTGGCTTTAAAATTTCATCGGTGGTATTATGTAGTAGTGGATGTTGGCACGTGGGGCAGCCCGTATCCTATTAGCTACAGAGCACTTGCTAAGCAGTAATACCTGTGTAGAAAGTATCTGAGGCATTTCAGAGTGTAGCCTATTTCATCACTCATGGTGGGACGTGCAGATTAGGTTTAGGGAAAACTATTCTTGTTATCGTTATTTTGAGAAACCATGAGGATGTTAAGCAACATAGCAGACTAGCTAAGCGATTTTCGTTGTACAGTTCGGCAGTATGCTACCTATAGCTTACTGTAGGCTGTATAACAGACGTTAAGCGTTGCTCCAAATGTCTTTTTCGTTTAGCTTAATCCAACGTTTTGGCAACGGCTAAAAGGGAACACAAATATTAGGTTTACTGTAGCTAATTAAGTATCGGATTATACAATATGGTACGACAAATTACATTATGTCTGTTGCTATGACGATGACAGTCTACACATGCTACGTAACTATACGGTGATTTTAAAGGTGAATGTGACCGTTATATGGAACTGGATTATGAAAACTGCTCAGATCTGCTGTATACTACACCTATATCTTACCTGCATTCGTCGGCAGAAGACATCTCGAGATGTGTAGAAAAGCTTCTGTTGCGCCGTGCGGTTACGTTAGTTCTCAGTGAGCCAGAGCTCTGTGGATATCACAGATGCGACGGATTTATAAACCTGTCCTCTCGCGTGATGGAGGAGTGGCTGCGATCGCGGTTTCTTTGTAGGCTAATATACTTCGTTATTCTCCTCAAATTCCTGGGACACCTGATTCGTTTTAAAGCCAGTTATGGTCGACGATCTGCGCTTATTTCCACTTTGAATGATTTGACCCCGCCAGAGCAATTATTTGTTAGGTTGCCAACATGGTCAGCATTTACTGGCACTCCGAGGAAACTCCTGGCAGCGACTCGAATCATCTTCAGTTGTTTCCCCCTGAAGCACTTTCAAATTTACTCTCCACCTTTTACGCAAACTTACTGTAGCTATATTGGGACAAACTTATTTTGCGGGTGGTATAACTGGTTCTAGATCATTCGCTGGGGGCAGAATGAGCACCGATACCTTACTGCAATTCCATGTTTTTGGTTTCGTAAATGATGGGACTCTTTCTGGCCATAGCAAACACAATAGTTCCGCCCAAAATTGTCACTGGACTGGAATGATGACTGGACAATAAAAATAAGAAAATCAATAATTAACCGATGGGGTAACAAATAGCCTGTGTGACATTTCAATCGCTGAGAAGTTCCCTCCAGTGTGTCATCTCAGATCCCATCATGTCGGTATACTGCAATACTAAAAAAATGGCATGGAAGAAACTGTCAGAAAGTGGCAGAATTTCATTTCTAGGTTTGAAAGATCATGGACATGACAAGCTGGGTGCTTTTTGTGTCCACTTCTGGAAGCTTTCAAGTCAACATGGACATCAACAATGCTTTGGAATACTGCCATTACGCTTGGAATGTCACTCACACCAAATCATTTAATTTATTTCACTCAAAAACATCACCTGACAAATAAACCACATAAAATATTGTTTAGGCCTGCTCAATCCTGTCTAAATGTCCAGATGGGTGAAATTTGAAATTAATCATTTCTGTCCCACTATTAGACGGAGGTAAAAATAGTAGGATCCTATAAACCAGACCCACATCGTTATAGCATATTGTGTAATGCAGGCAGCAATATTCTTTTCCCAGATTATCCATCGAATGATGCAATTCAGGGACCTCAACCATTTTAATAGACCACACTCCTGCCTCCTGGATCAATTTCTCCCACAAATTAGCTCGATGCCAGGCCTGGCTTATGGTTGGAGGAGCTGATTCTTTAAAAAAACAACAATTTTCTCAGCGTTTTCTCCTGTAATCACCCTTTGTCCAACTGTCTCTTTTAGGTTTTCACATTGACTGGGGCACACTCCAGCAATATTCTGGTGACCACTATCAGTGTCTAGCAAGCAGTTAGACAACCAAGGGGGAACAAACTGTTGTCAGCTGTCAACCGCAGGTGCCGGTCAGTGTGAGGGTGTGAGTGAATGTAAGGCAGGTCTGTGAGAACACAAACAGGATTCTAAGGGGTGTGTTGGGGGCCAGCACAGCCCGAGGCTCTCCAGGAGTGAGGACCACTGCCTTAGGGAAAGGGTTGCCTGGTGTATCAAGTCTTAGCCATTGCAGCCATTTTGTGTTCTTGTGTTCTTGTGGATTAGAGCTGGCCTCAACGAGTTTAGAAGTTGGAAAATCCAGGTTCAGAAAGTAAAAACCCTTCCCAATCAGCACAATTCTTTAGCCAGTAGGAAGAGTTTACCAAAATCAGCTGGCTGAGTTCAAGGCTGGATGAAGAACAAAAATCCCCCAGGTAAAAAGCACAAAAAACATAAAAAAACACAATAAACCCGAAACTGCTGCACAGAAGCCTCCACAAAGCTTCCAGAAGGCTCTCTGTGTCTTCATAGAGCAGGACTTCCCAACCCTGTTCCTGGAGATCTACCATCTGTAGGTTTTCATTTCAACCCTTATTTGTCTATGAATAAGTATGTTGAATGAGGTGTGCTTTCCTGCGGTTAGAGTGAAAACCTACAGGATGACAAATCTCTTGGATAGGATCGAGTTCAGAGGTCAAGGGTTGTTGGGCAGAATGGTCCAATCTGGGATCTTTCCTACTTTTAGCACCTACCACAGGGGGTTCCATAATGAAAACTGCCAATAACAACTTGTGTGACTCCAAAGGCAACCAATAGACTAGAATCAAGACTTGATACCTAAACCTCTCTTATACCTGCACTAAGGAAACAATTCAACTTATCAGAACCGGACTTATCAGAAACACCTGTGAAGCCATTCGTCCCAAACATTATGGTGCCATGAAGTGTTGTAATTTCTGGTGACACCAAAGTGTATAAAAATACCCTGTCGTAAAAGATGAGAATGTGCACTTTAAATAAATATGTTGTTCCTAATAAAGTGTTCAGTGAGTGTATATAGCAAACTGTCGGCATCACGCATTGAAACACAAACACAAAATTGCATCTCTTGGCTTCGGTACATAATGTGCCGAGATCTCTTTTTGATGTATTATTAAGCTTTTTTCAGTTTCCTATTGCTGTGTATCTCTTTGTCTACAGCAGCTGCTTCCAGAGAATACCCATTTATTATTTGTTCACTGGTGATTTCTGAGGGAAACTTATAGTCTTTTACCACTGAATGAATCAAACATTCAAATCAAATCGCCAAGTTACTACACTGAATTCAGGAGACTGGTGCACATTGTCTGGGAAATGTCCAGTATTAAATACGCTTTTTGAAAATACGCTATTATTTAAAACATAACTTAATGCATATATCAGAGTTATTAATTATTATGAATTACTAGTATTACTCTGTGATTTACACAGGTGGCACAACAGGCTAAGATGCAGCGGACTTGCGGTTCCAGTTTGTTGCAGTTGCACACCGAGGACCTGGGTTCGATTCCCGGTCCTGCCAAGCGCCAAGTTTGGCTGGTTTAGAGGGAGGGACTTGGCAGGGTTAGCCGATTGCCACACAAAGAGCTCCTCTGGCTCCTCGGAATCACCGTCACAAGCATGAGACAAGACAGCTTGAAGAAGGCGTGTTGCTCTCCTTCGGGCTGCTGAGGGATGGGGTGTGGGCAGTGTATCCGACACTAATTCCAAGTGTATTAGATAGGATACAATTGGCTGCCAAATTTGAAAATAATTATGTTAATATTTGGGAACCATCTGTGGATGAAGCTCACTTTTCAGAGGTTCCCAGCCCTGCTACAGGAGATCCACTGTCCTGTAGATTTCCACTCCAACCCAAACAAAGCACACCTCATTCAGCAGCTGAGCGGCTAATTTGTAGAATCAGAAGTGCGAAGTTAGGGTTGGAGTGAAAACCTACAGGACAGTAGATCTTCAGGAGCAGGGCCGGGGGAACCACTGCTCCAGCTGGTGGGAAGCAAGCGACGCACTGGTCACATGACTGTAACCAGCGCAGAACATCCATCAGGCATTTCTAATCACGTCAGGTTGACACCCGTTTGATCAAAGGAGCGCGGAGATCAAATGTGCACTGCCCCCACAATCTCCTGTAAAATTATGTAATTTTCACAATCATGAAATCCGGAGCATTTTTTATCTGCTCTCCATCATATTGCATTTTATCTACTGGGGAAGGAAAAATCATTTCAAGCAAACCCATTCCCATCTGTGTGTGTGTGTGTGTGTGTGTGTGTGTGTGTGTGTGTGTGTTTGCATGCGTGCATGTGCTGGACTGAGGCAGAGGACTCCCAAGTGAGAGGAGAAAAACATATAAAACAAACTTTAAATGTAAAAGATGTGCGACAAACTTAAATATGAGATGGAGGCAATGACCCACTCCTGAGAGCCTCCAACAGGATTATGTCGTTCAACTTTTTGAGTTTATTCTTAAAAAATCAAAAGAAGCAAATGGCATTAGTCACATGATTCCAACCATCACCCGACTCCCATGATAGGATATGAGGGTGCGTGTCTACGTAAGGTGCTTTGTATCAGTCAGATATTAGGCGAAATATAAAATGTCAAAATATATGCAGTGAGCTTCATAAGTCTTAGGGCAAAGACATTTTTCTTTTGATGGAGCATGGACATTCCATTTGCCTAATTCACGTTTTCTCAATTTGAGTTAAGTTTTGTAGCCGCTTTTTGTAGCCTCCCCCTGTGGCTCTATACTAGGGGTGCACAGCAATGACCGATTTCAGGATTGAAACAACTTCTGCTCTTAATTATTTAATTAACTTAACTGTATCTGACATTCGATTTGACTGCAAGTGTATCCTAAAAAATGTACTGTACAGAAGTAAATCAGGTCTGGGCCAGCATTTTTTACCTATTGTACCTTTAAGAGGCAACTTTTCTCAACAAACTTTCCATGAATATAGAACTCTGATAAGTTTTGATGAGGCAACTTTGCCCAAATACTTTGTCCCCTTTTAAAAGATTAAATCAATTTTGTTCCCTTAGGAGATTAAAGGCATTTAATTTTGACCATTTAAGATTTAAGACCATTTAAAAAGAAGCCACTTTTAGAATTATATTTCCGCATTCAAAAAATACAAACACCAGTTTATTAAGGCTGTCCGAACTTCAGACTTAATACAGAGGGAATATGGAATCTTAAACACTGATGACAAACAAAAATACCGTACCCACGTATCTGTACCCACAACCTTTAAAAAATAAAGAAACCTGACAGTACCATGCCATCCCTCCAGTCACAAACTGGACGTAATTAATTCACATAAACAAAACAAATGTGTCCCTTTTCCCCCCTGTATTCTAACAGCTGAGGATAGTCTTTTCCGGCAGACAAAAAAGTAAATCAGGAATGGCAGTGAAAACGAGGAGTAAGGCCACAATCTGGCAACCTTAAGATCCTTAAGCGGTTGCCATGTTGGAGTGCTGCTCAGCCTGGACCAGCAGATGCAGCCTGTGCCGAGTGATGGCCGTGTTCATGGTCCAGAGGAACTCTGGCAGCGCCCCCTTGAGGAGGACCTCCATGGGAACAAACTGCAGCACCTGGCAGGGGCTCTCGGCCCCGGGGAAGTTTGCCATCGAGTGTTGCATTTCCGCCAGGAACTCCAGGAGCCCGTCGCCGGTGGGCTGGCAGTAGTCCGAGCACAGGAGGATGCCGGTGGCAGCGCCAAAGGTGTCAGCAGGGGCGGGGCACCGGAAGGTGATGGAACGGAAACACCAGTGCAGGACGAGGACCAGCCCGGCCGTGAAGCGGGTGAGGGCGGAGAGGAGGGGGAGGACGAGGGAGCCCCCCGTTGGGAGGTCGCGGAGCGAGGACAGGATGCAGCCCAGGAGCTCCTGCTGGTACCGGGGCTCCCCGTCATGCAGGGACGTCCAGCCGGCACTGGGGTGCGAAGGCCCCTCCGAGCACACCAGGTACAGCTCGTCGGTCTGGGGCAGGCATTCCTCCAGGGACGAACCCCCCACCACCAGGCAGTGGAGCCTCTGGTCGCAGGCACCCTGGACAAGCCGGCTGGGGTGGAGGTCGACCAGTTCCGACAGGATGGATTCGGGGGTGAAAACCGTGCAGGCGCCACAGGAGGGAACGCACCGTCCCCCATCCTTGGTCAACCCGCTCTGTTCCAGCGCTTCGTTCAAGTGCTTCAGCAGTTCCAGGTCACAGAAAGGTGAACTTCTGACCTTGGGCAAGGCAGTGCCCGCCAAGACGTACCAAGAGCCAATGTGGCAGTCATCCGCCGGCCCGGCCAACACGCAACCCTTCCCGGCCGCCTCTACGACGTGCTCTTCTATCGATGCCTTGCAGGTGCCCAGGCCCACCTTGGCCATCCAGTCCAGGTCCTGGAGCTTCTTTCTCTCGTTGAAGGACCCGGCCTGCTTCCGGCTGTTCAGTAGCTTGCCGTTGGTGCTGCAGGCGGGGACCGAGTTTCTGCAGAGCCACAAGTGCCGGGGGAGACGCTGCACCTGGAAACGCTCCGTGTAGAACTGCACGGCGCAGTCCCTCAGGAGCTCCAGCCTCTGCCGCTCCTGAGCAGACATGGATTGGAAGAGCCCCAGGTTCTCCGTGATGGTCCGGACCTGGTGCTCGTGGAAATAGGCGCAGACCCCCTCGTGCTGCCGCAGGAACGAGTCGGGAATGAGGCGGTCGGGAAAGAGGGCCCCCCGGCCGGCGATGTCCGGGCCGAAATTCCGGATCATCTTGGAGATCAGGGGCCGCGCGGCGTCCTTCTCGCAGTGGTCCAGGCAGACGACGTAGACCTCGGAGTTTCCGGCCTTGCTGGTGCCGGGCTTGAAGACGTGGACGGCGCGGAAGCAGCAGTTGAGCAGGTAGAGCAGGCAGACGGAGGAGTGCTCGTACAGCGTGAACATCTTCAGCACGAAGGAGCCCCCGGGGCTCAGCAGCAGCAGGGCGGCCACGGCCTCGCAGTAGTGCAGCGGGGCCACCAGGGCCTCCTGCTCGTCAGGGTTGGCCTGGCAGTCGAAGCTGCCGTCCGCCGTCACCAGGTCCACGGTGTGCATGTTCGCCAGGAACCTCTTCAGCTCCAGCACGTAGTTCAGGGACATGATGTCGCCGGTGTCGTCGGTGCCGAAGAACCACCAGGGCAGGGTGCTGGCGATCAGGCGGTCGTCCGCGATCATGCTGCCGCTGTCGTTGGCCTCGTGGTAGGGGTTGAGGGTGTTGGCCGCCCACGTCCAGTCGCAGAAGGGGAATCTGGACTTGAGGTAGTGGTTTAGGCTGGCGATGAAGGCCCCTGGGGCCTCGCAGAGATGGACCGAGTTGAGCTCCCCATCCTGCAGGGCCCGCTCAGGGACTAGGTTAAAGGAGCCCAGGACCTCATGGAACTTGCACCAGGCCTGGGTGCAGACCTCGGCATTGGCGGCTGCTCGCACGTGCGCGATGATCTTCCCGGCTCTGTTGGTGAAGGATGTGTGCTGGTGCCAGACCTCCAGGTTCTTGTCGCTGAGCTGGTTCTTCACCTCATTCAGAGACTTCTTCAGGGCCTGCAGACGGATGTGCTGGTGGGGCTCATTCCTCAGCGACTCGTTGGGGTCTGGGATAAACCATTCCCCGCACGCTGGCTTTAAGTAGGTGGCGGTTTTGCTGAAAAGCTCCCGAATTTCGCTGACTACATCTTCACTGAAGGAGGGCGGCTCGGCTGTGTTTTCTGGTTTTTTTCTTACACCATGCCCCCTGCTCATCTTCCCTGCAGAGTAATCTGCATCCAGCAAGAAAGGAAAAGAAAATAGGTTTTCGTCAAAGATTAAACAGCCAAGCAATTGATTTTTAGACTTTTATGCAACAGTAATTTTACAAATATAATCAAATCATAATCGTTTAATCTATGTGATCACTCTAGGACTGCACTTCAATCTTTGGTGTTCAGCGCACTTGTCTCTGGTTCTAATTTGCACTTTATTGTACGTCGCTCTGGATAAGAGTGTCTGCTAAATGACTATAATGTAATGAAATGTACATGTACAAATGCCATTTAACCGTTTTACAAAATATATTCCTTCATAATTTGTACCAACAGCCACAGTGACAACCTAGAAGCGATTTACACTTTAGCCGATATGAAATGAATTGGTTTACGTTAAACTAACTCAACGGCTCTTGATTATCAAAACAGCAGACGGGCAAGAAAAGTAGTTCAGGATACTTTCCATAAACGAACGTGTAGGCAGAATGATAATCACGTACAAACCAAATATACTGATATACAACCAAAATGTCCTTAAAGACACTCCAGTTAATGTGGACGTTATCAGACTGGTGAATTTGTTTAGCTAGGTGGCTAACCGCTAATACAAACCGGTTCCAACACAATGCAGGCTAGTAAGTTAAACTAAGCTACACAATCACAAAACTAACAACGTAGCTATTCCGATGTTCTTTAAATCAGTTAACAGCATCTATACGTCAATACAACGAGTATTTCCAAGCAAGCAATATGTATTTCAAAACGTTTACATTGAGCCTTTTGCAATACCCTCAGTTATGGTCCAAACGGAGGAACGTAATCTTCAAACGGTGGAACACTCTAGGAAAGTACGAGGCGTTGCATTGGGCCTCCATAACTGAGCTAGCTTGGTGGCTAACTAATTGATATAGCTAACCACATTGTATGTTATTCAGGTGGTTATTACGAGTTAATTACCCAATATACTGTAAATACATCAGCTTTAAATGTGGTTAGCGTGTGCTACTATCCTCGTATTAATCTGGCTACCTAATGAGTGCGATATTCTGCGAATACCTACATAACTCGCCAGTTACCACAAGGCACAGTACCAAAACAAACTGCGTGACGTTGTGACACACATGGTGTACGATGCGCTTCTGAGCTCCCGAGAGCCGAACTAGGGTCGGTTTATTGAGGACATTAAATCCCCAAGCAAAAATACTGTAAAAAGTTCATCCAGGAGCAGCTTTTAGAAGTTAGCTAATCAAGTACAAACGTCTTAAATATTAAATAATGAATTGCATATTAATAAACACATATAGAACACGTAACGTTAACTTGATTAAAGCGTATCGTTAAACTGCTTAAATAAAACAGACTAGCTAACGTAGGCTATAGATCTAGTGCTAGTGTTCCATTAAGCATCGCTCAAACTGTCTTAATATCTGGCATTCACTTACATATTCATTTTTTAAATTCATTTTTAAAGCTGGGAATTCTGTACATGGACAATCTGACGTTAACGTATCTACCGTTAGTGATACCCATCCCCATCTCACCCCATTTTTTAAACGGTAACCTGTATCCTCGAACAGATCGTTTTTTCCATTTCCTTTAAAAATCTAGCTGTTCCCAATCCGTTGCTAAGATTCAGCTCAACTTTGAGTGTGCGTCCCACCAAAGAAAGCACTCAAGAGCTTTCACTGGGTCCAACCAACAGCCGGTTTACTGGGACTCCAGGCAAACATGTGCCTGTGCCATGGTAACCACTAAACTCAATGACACGATGAAAGAAACGCACTGTTGCAAACACGCACACGTAACGTTAAGGAAAGAAGAACGGTAGAAAAAATAAACATTTGTAAGTATATCTGCCCTTTATCAACGAGAAAGCAGTGTGCCGATATTACAAGTTAATTTGTATTTAATTTACCGCGTGGTAAAGATAAGTGTAATATTAGTTATAACACCTGGCTAACATTAGCTACCTGGCAACTCACCTAAACGCTTTCAACGTAAATTATAGCTAGCTACTCAACTTTAATGTTTATTCCTTGCATGATTAAAACTGAAACGTCAAGTTAGCAATTTGGCAATATGGGAAATAATTAAGAGTAGCGCCTTCTGTGTACCATTTTCTGCAGGTAATGTAGCTTAATTAACGTTACCAAGCTGGCAATTATGCAGCTATTAATGAGCATCAACTAATCATGACTTTATATCAGTATTTACTATACTACGTATTGGGTTATTAATTTAGGCCGATTTCTCTTCTATTCCTAGATGAGGTGATAAAAAAAGACGAGAAGAATTTAAATATGCCGACCTCAAAACTGCAGGCGGCGACCAACACTCTGCAAAGTTTGTCCCCCAAAATGCCAGAGGGGTTCAAGAGCAAAGTGGTAGCACCCAGGAACCCAAAACTTGTCAAACACGAAGACCAGCCCATCAGAGTAAGTTCACAAGTTTCCGTTATGTTTCAGTATTCCATGTTTATTCTTCTCCCAGAGCAACTATCTTAAATGTGCATACACTGCCTGAAAATATACACAGCATGAAGTGCACTTATACAACTGGAAGTAATTCAGGTTAATTACCAATGGTGTTGCTCCTGTGATATGTATTCTGCATAACTATCGGGGAAATACCATTCCTTTGCCCTGAAAACAGCTGCTCAATTTGTGTGGACAGTGACAGAGGTTTGACTCCCATACCCACATTGCCCAAGAGGTACCACTCACATCAGTGAACTGGCGCCACACACACACACACACACACACACACACACACACACACACATCACAGTCCCAGTGCAATGTGTTGCCATCACCTGCATCATCACAGAAATCGAAAAAAAGAAAAAGAAAAAAGCCTAATTATGTCTGCCCTGATACGAAGATGTCCTTTCTGCAGTAATGGGAAAACACAACATCCTCTGCCTTAAAAACTGACTGTGCTTTCCCATTCCTTCACGGGGAAAGGGTGGTCGTTTTGGACACTAATATGTTTTGGATAGTAATACTGCTTGTGCAACCTCAGGTGCCTTACCCCTGTCTGTGGAGAGGAATTCAGCTATTCTCTCTGGAGGCTTTGTGCATCTAGTGCCTCCTTCCGGAAACCGTGAGAATGTCCCAGCCCACGGCTGTGCTGCTCTTTTTCCGGTTTCATACGTCCAGTGCGAGGGTGGTTGAAATTTTCTGTTGTCTTTAAATTATGAAGAAGACTATATTTTGCGCACACACACAAATAACCGGCAGGTATTAAAAATTGAATATATCCCCCTTCCTCATCATTCATTTATATTTTGAGATGAAATCTGTTCTGTCGCGGACTGCTTTGAGAGTGTGGTTTGGTGTTTTCCCCTGGAAGGGGGTGATTGAGATCCCCTGCGTCTTACACATAAACTGAAGACGGGTAACGGAGGTTTAAAAGCCACACAGGTGCTCTGCAGTGGGCAGGCAGGGATGTTCTAGGGCTGTTGACGGCGTGTTGCCCCTGTGTCTGTGCACCGTGGTTGTGTGTGTGGGGGTGTGCATACGTGTGCCTGCATGTATCTGGCCTCCTCTCTGTCATTTCTTACCTCCTAAGTAACGTAAATACATCACGATACATTGTTAATTTATGATATTTATGCACATGCATTTTTCATTTCAATAACTTTTGGCACCAATAGAAATGTAAAATGTAACATACTAGTACCTCATACTCCTAAATAGCATATAAGGCACATAGATCCCTTCTCCACTTCTGTGTATAGGTTGAACATCTCATCAGGTGAGGTAAAGTACAGAGTATGGAATATTACACTTAGCGTGGCCTACTTTCTCAGCTTGCTGTAATGGGTGGCAGCACTGGATGATATTTTTTGTTAAAGGTACAATAGGTAAGATAAAAACATTGTTACAAGACATGTTACAAAATGTGCAGTTGACAGCCGGCACTCTGTGCCAAAAAACATTGTTTATCTGTACAATAATTCCAGCTCATTGGTTGAAAATTGGTTCTAATTGCCACAGCCAATGGCGTTTCAACGTCACCGTATTTACAGAGAAGGGGAGGGATAAACAGTGTTGTGGCTTGTTGCTGCAATTCCTCTCTTGACTGTTAGAAGTCCGAAATGACCTATTATAAAGTGGTGCCCTGGTTTACCTGGCTTCCACTCCTTGTTGCCTGGATTAACCTGTTTAACCCATTTAACCCATTTAACCCGTTTAACCCTGCGCGGCTGCAGCTGACCCCGTCGGCGTTTGCGCGGGAGATGTCCCAGTCCACTGAGGAGCGTCTGGCCAACACACACCAGATGCGCCCTCCTCGCATCCTAGAGCTCCTGGACATGAGCGAGACCACGCACCAGAAGGTGAACATGCAAACACGTACAGAAACACTGCCCCCTATTCTCTCTCTCCCTCTCTCTCCCTCCCTCTGCCCTCTCTCTCTGCCCTCTCTCTCCCTCTCTCTCTCTCTCTCTCTCTCTCTCCATTTTTCTTTCCTTGTGATTTGTGGGAGTTGATGGTGTCTTGTGCTGTTTTGTTGTAGTGTTGCAATAAAGGTGTTAAATCTCTCTTCCTCTCTATTTCTCTACCCCTCTCTATGTCAGGGATGTCTTAGACCTTTTAGCACGATATTTGTCATCGGTTGTTTCACATGGATTGTAAAACTGATTAGTTAGTCGGTTTGCACTGGCACCTCCAGACACACACAGGCACACACACACACACACACACACACACACACACAGCAGAACAACATGCATGGCAACACATGCAGTAAAAACCCTACATTCAAGTTGCCTTGCACCTTTTAGTGCCGCCTTAGGAGAAATACACCAGTGAGAAGCCTGCAGTTTTGATCCTTATTGTGCTCCATTTAATTTAGATATGAATAGGAAATGAGGGAAAGGGATTAGCATAAATCCGCACTCTCCAGGGACTATTATCTGTGTGTGTTCCGACTGCCTGACAGCACGTCACATACTGCTGCCTGTTCCACTCTGCCTGTGCTGTTACATCTTCGCTTTGTGGTATACCACGAAGAATATGTGTCAACATTGCAACTGCTGCCTTTAGAAGACTAAATCTTTCAGGACAGTATCTTTAAAAAAAAATGTTCCTGGTGTAGATTTGAATACATAAAGTCTGAAAAAAAAAGGCAATATACTGTTTCCTGATAGAGACAACATGGTTTAATGCTTTTCATGATAAATGTACTGTCATGACAGAACAGAAACAGCCTCCACACGTATTAATACATGTCACTGCTGGGCCACACTTACTGTCATTGTACACAGATGAGGAGAAGGCTCACATCGTTTCCGCACATCGTTTTCAAAAAAGAAAAAACATAATTCACAGGGCTCTACGGTGATGCTGCCAACCGAAGCATTTGTTTTCTGAAAATCTCCTTTTTTGGGTTTATTGATTAGCATCAGAAATTATACAGATCATGAATTAGCTGTCGTGGCTAAACATTACCCAGTATGCTGTTTAATAATGGAAACAATGATGCTATTAGGCAGGGTTAAATGGGAAAATTGTCTCTGTATGAAGTCTGCTGTGTCAGCTGTTCTTGAATAAGACATTTTTTGGCTCCAGTCACTGCTGTCAATTAAGATGTGAATAGGAAATTGGCTTGCTTGGCAGGTTCACAGTCAATTAATTTCAATTCGGTCAATTCAGGAAACGCATTTGCATTCAGATCAGGCCTTGTGTGAAATGGTCATGCTCTTCTTTGAGGATTGAAGTGAAGTGAATTGCAAGTCATTTTCTGAACCGGCCGGACTGAAATGAAATTGACCCCCAGTTCTGGCACTTGACATGTAATCTGGCCATCCCTGTCTTGCCCTTCTTGATATTAGACTTGGGTCAGCTCTGAAGATCTGGCAGCCAGTGTTGCTGACAACCCGAATCTGACGTGATTAATTAAATGGGAAAGGAAGTGGCAGAATGAAGAATGACACACCTTTAATCCTGTCTTCACCTCTCTCTCTGTCTTTTTCTCACATTCTCTCTGTTTCTCCCTCCCTCCCTCTCTCTCTCTCTGCTATCTCTCTCCCTTCTGTCTCTCTCCCTCCTCTCTCTTGCTCTGTATTACTCATTCTCTCCCTCCCTCTCTCTCTCTGTTACTGCAAACAGCAGCTCTGAAGGGGCGCATGTCTTTGGTGGAGGGCTGGAAGGTGAACTCATTCTGTTGATGAGGTTACTTAATCAGGGCCAGGTTCAGGCTGGCTCCCCCCTCCCTCTCAGTCAGATGAAGGCGATGGGCACTAAAAGCCGGTTGGTCACGATGGCTTTTCCACCCTTATTTCTGCCTGCAGCAGCAGGAAATGGCACTGACGCCGCTAATTATATCCTGTCTGATTTCCTCAGATGGAGAAGTGTGAGTGGATGGAGGGGTTCTCTGACACACAGACACACACACACACACAAATACACACACACACACACAGACACACCTGCACACACATTCTCTCTGACACACACACACACACATTCTCTCTGACACACTCATACACTCACTAACACACACACATTCTCGCTGACTCACTCACATGCACACACGAAAATTCTGTCTGACACACTCACACACTCATTAATTAGCACACACGCATTCTCTCTGATACGCACACACACCCTCACACATTCTCTCTGACTCACTCACATGCGCACACACACATTCTCTCTGATACACACACACACACACATACATTCTCTCTGACACACTCACACACTCACTAACACACACACATTCTCTATGACTCACTCACATGCACACACAAAAATTCTCTCTGACACACTCACACACTCACTAGCACACACGCATTCGCTCTGATACACACACACACACCCTCACACATTCTCTCTGACTCACTCACATGCGCACACACACATTCTCTCTGATACACACACACACACATACATTCTCTCTGACACACTCACACACTCACTAACACACACACATTCTCTATGACTCACTCACATGCACACACAAAAATTCTCTCTGACACACTCACACACTCACTAGCACACACGCATTCGCTCTGATACACACACACACACCCTCACACATTCTCTCTGACTCACTCACATGCGCACACACACATTCTCTCTGATACACACACACACATTCTCTCTGACACACTCACACAAACACACACACAGCCCAGATGGACGCCGATAAGCTCCATCCTTTGATTAAGAAACTTGTGGGCAGACATCTTGACACAAACCCTCCATCCACCCGGCGAGATATCGACGTGCAGTCGCTGCCACATTTCAGCTGGAACCATCTGTCCAACATCAAGTGCGCAGAGATAACCCCCCTCCTTTTTTTCTTTCTTTTTTTTTTTTTTTACTAATAACTGTAAAATTGACGAGGGGAGGTGCTTTGAAAAGCGTCAGCTCGCCAGTTTGTCTGCGGCTGATGGGAATCAGGAGGCAGAAATCAAAGCCCTTTTCAGGAGATGGCGTACGCTAATCATCATTAGTTTGGTGGATATTTCCAGGCGCAGTTGAAGCTGTTATATAACTGCTTGTTCAAAGAGCCCTGCCCCCAGCTGAATAGAGCCCTATTCTTCAGAGCCCTCTCTCCACAGAAGCCTAATACCCTGGTATGGATAAACGATAATCGTTCTTTCTCTCTTTTTCTCTCTCCCTCTCTGTCTCTGTCGGTGTTCCCAGTCCTCCTCCGTGGACGTGGACCAGGCCATGTTCCAGCCCTTCCCCTCGGAGATAGTTTTCCAGAACTACGCCCCCTCGGAGACCTACGAGGTCCCGCTGGTGCTCCGGAACAATGACAAGGTGAGGCGGGAGGAGGAGGAGGAGGAGAAGGAGGACTCCCCCGAGGGAGGGGTCGGCATTGGCAGGTGGGGGGGCCAGGTTCTCAGGTGTGGTAATTGGACAGGGGGTGTTTTCGGCATGCCTGAGTCCCCCCCCCTCCTGTTAATTGCGAGCCGTGGAGCCTCCGGAAAGCGCCACAGCCTGTGGCTTCTCTGCCGTGTCCAGGTGAGGCCCTGGAACAGCCAATTACCCCGTGTGCGAGTGAGACGCCCCCCTCCCGGGGACACTGGGACACATAAACCAGGGGCCCGGGGCGGACTGCAGCGGCAAGCCAGTCATTCACGTTATCTCTGTGTCCCCCCCCCTCACACACTCCCACCACCGCACCACACCAAACGCAGGAGTCAAGAGGTTAGCAGCAACTTCAGGAGCCAGGAAGTTATCGATCCGAGGGGTTGATTAACTCCAAAACATTTTTACTGGCGTGGGCTTGCTTTGGGCAGATTGCCCCCCCCCCCCCCCTTGTGAGGAAACAGTTCAACCTCACTCATCACAGGGCCAATACTTAACAATTTGTGGACGTTTTTGTCTTCTCTTGCTCTCCCCCTCCCTCTCTCTCTCTCTCTTTCTCTCTCTCACATTGTATTTATTTATTTATTTGTTTGTCTGTTTGTTTTCTGCGGAGGGGATCATTACACACAGAACGCTTGGTCTCATTCTCCCGGCGAAGCATGGAGAGGGAGTCTCTCAGTGGCATCGATGGCTTCCCGCATCCTGCCTGTCACTGGGAATTCACGGACGCGTTAGACCCCATCAGAGAACAAAAACGCTTGTTTGTCAGCTGTCTCCAGAACGTTCTTTTGAGTGGTCGCAAACGGTGACAACAACATTCACCATTCAGCCTTTTTCTTATGCAACAAAATTGGAGAGAACCTGTATATTGCCTCTTTAGGGTTCATTTCTATTTGTAACCTAAACCATATATATTTCCCCCATTTAATGACACATAACGGCTTGCGTGCGGAAAGTGTTAGTTGAAATATACAATTTTGTGTTTGTAATTTGTATCGCGAAATATATTGTTAGATAGCAAATCTATTTAGCAATATATATTTATATATTGCAAAAATGGTTGGCGGCACGGATGGTGCAGTGGGTAGCACTGCCGCCTCACAGCAAGGAGGTCCTGGGTTCGAATCCCCGTCGGCCGGGGCCTCTCTGTGCGGAGTTTGCATGTTCTCCCCGTGTCTGCGTGGGTTTCCTCCGGGTACTCCGGTTTCCTCCCACAGTCCAAAGACATGCACGTTAGGCTGATTGGAGAGTCTAAATTGTCCGTAGGTATGAGTGTGTGAGTGAATGGTGTGTGTGCCCTGTGATAGACTGGCGACCTGTCCAGGGTGTATTCCTGCCTTTCGCCCAATGTATGCTGGGATAGGCTCCAGCCCCCCTGCGACCCTGATCAGGATAAGCGGGTTCAGATAATGGATGGATGGATATTGCAAAAATGCACTCAGCACTTTATTAGGTATTTATTAGACTTCTTTTTTAGACTTATTGGTCTTCTGCTGCTGTAGCTTATCCACTTAGAGGTTTGACATGTTGCTTGTTCAGAGATGCTCTTCTGCATAGCACTGTTGTAATGTGTGGTTATTTGTATGACTGTCTCCTTCCTGTCAGCTTCGAGCAGTGTGGCCCTTCTCCTCTTTCATTAACAACACATTCCTGCCCGCATAGCTGCTGCTCACCAGGTGTTTTTTGTTTTTCGCACCATTCTCTGCAAACTCTAGAGACTGTTGAGCGTGACAATCACAAGAGATCAGCAGTTTCTGAGATACTCAAACCACCGTGTCTGGCACCAACAATCATTCCCCGGTCACTTAGATCACATTTCTTCCCCTTTTATGCATTTAGTTGCTGCCACATGATTGGATGATGAAATATTTGCATTAACAAGTTGGTGTACAGGTCTGTACACCAACACTAATACAGTGGTGTGAAAAAGTGTTTGCCCCCTTCCTGATTTCTTATTTTTTTGCATGTTTGTCACACTTAAATGTTTCAGATCATCAAACAAATTTAAATATTATTCAAAGACAACACAAGTAAACACGAAATGCAGATTTAAATGAAGGTTTTTATTATTAAGGGAGAACAAAAATCCAAACCTACATGACCCTGTGTGAAAAAGTGATTGCCCCCTAAACCTAATAACTGGTTGGGCCACCCGTAGCAGCAACAACTGCAATCAAGCGTTTGCGATAACTTGCAATGAGTCTCTTACAGCACTGTGGAGGAATTTTGGCCCACTCATCTTTGCAGAATTGTTGTAATTCAGCCACATTGGAGGGTTTTCGAGCATGAACCGCCTTTTTAAGGTCATGCCACAGCATCTCAATAGGATTCAGGTCAGGACTTTGACTAGGCCACTCCAAAGTCTTCATTTTGTTTTTCTTCAGCCATTCAGAGGTGGACTTGCTGGTGTGTTTTGGATCATTGTCCTGCTGCAGAACCCAAGTTCGTTTCAGCTTGAGGTCACGAACAGATGGCCGGACATTCTCCTTCAGGATTTTTTGGTAGACAGCAGAATTCATGGTTCCATTTATCACAGCAAGTCTTCCAAGTCCTGAAGCAGCAAAACAGCCCCAGACCATCACACTACCACCACCATATTTTACTGTTGGTATGATGTTCTTTTTCTGAAATGCGGTGTTACTTTTACGCCAGATGTAATGGGACAAACACCTTCCAAAAAGTTCAACTTTTGTCTCGTCAGACCACAGAGTATTTTCCCAAAAGTCTTGGGGATCATCAAGATGTTTTCTGGCAAAATTGAGATGAGCCTTAATGTTCTTTTTGCTCAGCAGTGGTTTTTGTCTTGGAACTCTGCCATGCAGGCCATTTTTGCCCAGTCACTTTCTTATGGTGGAGTCATGAACACTGACCTTAACTGAGGCAAGTGAGGCCTGCAGTTCTTTGGATGTTGTTGTGGGGTCTTTTGTGACCTCTTGGATGAGTCGTCGCTGCGCTCTTGGGGTAATTTTGGTCGGCCGGCCACTCCTGGGAAGGTTCACCACTGTTCCATGTTTCACCATTTGTGGATAATGGCTTTCATTGTGGTTCGCTGGAGTCCCAAAGCTTTAGAAATGGCTTTATAACCTTTTCCAGACTGATAGATCTCAATTACTTTCTTTCTCATTTGTTCCTGAATTTCTTTAGATCTCGGCATGATGTCTAGCTTTTGAGGATCATTTGGTCTACTTCACTTTGTCAGGCAGGTCCTATTTAAGTGATTTCTTGATTGAGAACAGGTGTGGCAGTAATCAGGCCTGGGTGTGGCTAGAGAAATTGAAGGTTGAGGTTTGATAAACCACAGTTAAGTTATGTTTTAACAGGGGGGCAATCATTTTTTCACACAGGGCCATGTAGGTTTGGATTTTTTTTCTCCCTTAATAATAAAAACCTTCATTTAAAAACTGCATTTTGTGTTTACTTGTGTTGTCTTTGAATAATATTAAAATTTGTTTGATGATCTGAAACATTTAAGTGTGACAAACATGCAAAAAAATAAGAAATCAGGAAGGGAGCAAACACTTTTTCACACCACTGTAAATTTCTCACTGAGTGTACATTTGCTATTGTATAGATTTCGCTTTTTATATGAATTTTGCTGCTTTGGTGCCGAGATCCTTCAGCGGGATATATATGAGCATAACCAACAAAATATATAATGATATATAATATATAATATACTGGCAGGTCCTGGATAATGTGTTTGTAGAGCCCCCATATATTTAAATGTACTGTTGAGTGTCTTGCAGCATATCTTTTTCAAGAAATGGCCAGACATTTACATCACACAAGGGGTTGGCTGTTGCAACCAGCGGCAGACTGCTTGTGAAAGGCAGAATGTTGCGTGATGCTAATCACGGCGCTGGCTTCCATGGAGCCTCTGTGTGTGACTGAGTTCTGTGGCGCTGATGGCACGGTGTAAAGCGCTCTGGAAGAGCGAGCGGGCAGGAGAAACAGAGCATGTGTTGTGCATCATCATCCCTTCCTCCCTGGTGACTGAAAACACCTCATTACAGCCGATTCCACTGGAATGAGATTAAAGCCCCCCCCCCCCTCCTCTCCTCCCTCAACTGTCAACTCAATTAGACACAACCGTGTAATTACGACAGAGAGGGGGGGGGAGGGGGGAGAGAGAGAGGGAAGGGGGGTAGAGAGAGAGAGAGGGAAGGGGGTAGAGAGAGGGAGGGGGTAGAGGGAGAGAGAGGGGGAGGGGGTAGAGGGAGGGGGAGAGAAAGAGGCAGAGAGAGGTAGAGACGGGGGGGAGAGAATAATTGGAACATATAATTTATGCGAATTTATGTTTTAGTTCTATGAGTATTGTTGAGAGAGAGAAACCAAGACTTAAGGCTAGATAGATAGATATAGATATAGATATATATATAGAGGGAGACAGAGAAAGCGAGAGAGAGAGAGACCTAAGGCTAAGTGTGAAAAATTAGCCCTACAGGCTAACACACACTCAACAGAACCAAAAGCTCTGAAGACCAGTCAGTTCTCAATAGAGAACTTGGGCAACAGACCATAGAAAGCCGATGTGCTGCAGCGTACCATGCAGAAGAGAAAGGCTGCTGACCACATTACATTGCAAGATATTATTATTATCATTAACATTAACCTGGACAACAACAAATGCATAAATCATTGGCTTGGGCAACCTAATTCAACAGCAAATTAAAAAAACAACCCGACTCTCATTAGATTTGCTGGCAGAATATCTTGTGAGGGTGAGATTCCTTACAAAGGCACACATTAACAGGGTTGTTCTGCCTTTTGCTCGTCACTGAATTTTCCTTTCCTGACCCAAGAACCTTTTCATCACTGAGAAACCGTTGAATGATTAATTGGACCCAGGTAAAAATAGAAGCAAAGCTTGGGTAAAGAGACTAACCTACCAGAGCTGACAATGTTTTTTTTTCATGCTTGTTATTAATTCTGGGCTGGCAGTTTGGGGTGTTTGGGTTAATCGCTGAAAGTAATATTCTGTTATCTGTCATCATCTCTGTGTACACAACACACAATCTTGTTGTGTGTGTTTTTTTTCATAACTGGGTTTAATTTGAGAGAGGAGGAGAGAAGGGGAGAGTGGGGGAGAGAGGAGGAGAGAGGGGGAGAGTGGAGGAGAGAGGGAGAGAGGAAGAGAGAGGGGGAGAGAGGGAGAGAGGAGGAGAGAGAGGGAGAGAGGGGGGTGTGTAGGAGGAGGCGAGTGGAGACGTGAGAGAACAGGAGCGTTCGTTCCTGAGCGATTTGAATACCGTGTACTTCACCTTCTCTCACGGTGCAGATTGCTCAGTTTTGGAGATCCTGTACCAGTCACAAGGACAGTTAAGAGCAGAAGATGAACCAACATCAAACATTAACTCGGCTAAATGACTGAGTCACCTGACCTTTAGCACCTCCTCGGATGGGAGTGTCAGAGAAAGGCCTTTCTAACGGCACAGATTCTGTCACTGAGTTACACCTCAGCCTGAAAAAACATTCAGCCATGCTCCCGCAGTGAGCGGCTTGGTTTATGGAAGTGTACTAGTCTGAAGAAGGGGCAAGAACTTCCCCTCGTGTCATAGCTACACATTTCTGAATAGAAACAATGGCATAACACAATGCATCAAAGACATATAGGAAAGACATATAGGAAACTTTTCTTTTGGCTTATAAAACTTTTGGCGCCCAGTTTCTCAGGTTGAAGGCCAGCTTCATAAAATATGAATGGGCAACTGGTTGACCAAAATCACAACCTGTGTGAACCATTCTGTTCCTGAATAACGCACATAATCGAATCAGGATCGTAATGCATCGGAGATGCCTGATCTTGGATCAGTTTTCCCTTTTAGCTGAAAGTGGACAAGGAAAGGTTATAGGTCTTGGATCAGCACACCCACTCAGAAGCACATAAACGTTAAACACAAAGGAAGTGTGTGCTTGGAGGTACTGGCTGAACAGTGTCCAAATGGTTCTTGTCTTTCTCATGGAGTCTCCTTTCTGTGACTGGGGTACAGACGGCTCATTCTAATCACTTATTTTGTCCGCCCTCATCCCCTCGGTCCTTGACTGACCCAGAAAAGGTCTGATTGAGGACGTTCCAAGCCTTTACATGCTCCTTGAAAGAGGCAGGAGCTAGGAGGCTCCTGAAGGATGCTCAAGCAAGGAGACACGAGTCCATCATTTGTATTTTTTTCCCGCTATGTGTAATGTATAGATGATCAACCTGTGGACCCACCTTTCCCTCATCTGTCTGTAAAGAGCAAGAAAGTTCCTCGCCCCTCCCCCGCTCTTCCAGAAACCCGTCCCTCTGGCTCCCTAGCCAGTGTGTTCACTTTCCTCACACGGTGTCCTAATTCGGCCCTCCTTTTCCTTTTATGTGGACCCTGCCTTTCAGTTCCGGGGCCCTAGAGCTAACCCAGGCTGCTGCCATGTTTTCCCAAGTGTAGCCTGGCCATTAACGCGGAACTGCCAATGAGCTTACAGCAAGTTCTATTTCTCCAGCTAGTGTATTACCTTAACTGTAACCTGTTCAACCCATTTGAATGGCAGTGAATGGATGTATTATTGCATTTCTTTTATATCCGTTCTACGTGTACTCCTTACGCCTTGCTGGCCTGCAGAGGACGGTCTCCCCCTCTGATGGGTTCTGACAGATTTCTTCCCATCAGGGAGTTTTCTTTCTCACCACTGTTTGAGAGTTTCTCTCACCACTGGGCAGTTTTTACCTTGCACTTGTTATTTGGGGGTTCAGATCTTTTATCGTTTCGTTTTTGCCGTTCTGTTACTCTGTAAAGCGTCTTTGTGGCAGTCTGCTGTAAAATGCACAATACAAGTAACTTTGAATTGAATCGAAAGCGTGTGTGTGTGTGGAATATCCCGGAGCCTGCTCGTGTTCTGACTACACACGCTGTCGTATGTTATGCACCAGGGTGTATTAACCATGAGGAAAAGCCCCATTAAGTTCTTGAGTGCTCTTCCTAAACACTTTAACACCTCTCCGTGTGGAGTGTCTGACCTTTCAGACGGCTGCTGGGGTCATTGCGGGGGTTTCCACTCTCCCCGATCGCTCTTCGCGTGCAGCGCGGCGTATTCGGCTGTCGCCTGGCAGGAGGGAGCGGAGCGGGAACCGTCTCTCCTGGATTCCCCTGGAATGCGGGGGGGGGGGGGGGGCTGTGTCTCTTAGCGGCTCGATTAAATCATTAGATCCGGTCTGATCCATGAGCCTGAATGCACAGGAGGTGCCCGTACGTTCCCTCCACCTGGTACAGCTAACCGTGCGGGAGGAGCTCCAGTGTGGAGCAGCCGGTGGGCTTCAGTTTGGATCAGTGCGTGGAGCTAACAAATGGGGAAGGGGTAAGGGGGGGGTGAAGACTCTCGTGATTGTGGATTGTGGGCTGGGGTGAGGTAGCAATTGTGAACTCGGGGGGTTTTCACTGATTATCGTGTTCACAGCACATGGAGTTTGTTTTCCTCTTTTATTTGACGCCCCCTCGAATTGGTGCTGCCGGGGACTGCCCTTGTCAGCCCTGGTGAAAAGCAGTGCACTGCCAATAACCTGTGCAGCTCATGAGCATTGGCATGTGCTGAACCCACAGTCCCTGACCTTTGACCTCACGCTTGCTCCTGATTGGTCCCCAGATCCCACGCTTGGTCAAAGTGACGGAGGAAGGCTCCCTGTACTTCAAAGTGGTCAGCCCCCTGGATGTGTGCAACAAGGTGGCTCCAGGCATGGCCTCCACCTTCACCATCCTCTTCACTCCTCAGGAGAACAAGGTACGGCAAGTGGGATAGGACACACAGCACTGGGGCAGGAGGGGTATGGTGGCCTTTGTGGGACACACAGCACTGGGGCCGGGGGATTGTGTGGAAAGTGGTATGTAGGAAAAGACTAATGGCTGTCATCTTTGCCAGGGGTGTTTGCGCGAAGTATTAAACCAGTTTTTTGGAGAAATACTATTTTTATTTTTTTTGTTTCCATTGAATCACTAAAACAACAAACTGCTTTACACATTTCGGAAAAGAAAGCTTATGTCAATAACTATTATTTTGTATCCAAATTTATCAAGGGTGCCCACTGTACAGCACAGAGGCTGGGTGGTATGGTGGCTGGCACAGGACACACAGCGCTGAGTTTGTAGTGCCACGGCGCCTGAAGGCAGATACTAAACCAGTGGACTGCACTAGTAATCGCTGTGATTGAAGCAGTCTAACTTGGCTTGCCTGGCCTAAAATGGCTGCCCCTTTACTGTCTGTGGGCCTGCAGGAGTCCTGTTGTGTTGAAATATTCATCAAACAAAACCACACGTGTCGCGTCACACATGCAGAGCGGTGGGCTGTGTCATTTCTACCAGCTGGGCCTCTGTTCCCCCTCGGCCGCACACAACGTTATGTAATCTGTGGGTCTAATGAGGCGGGGGGTGAGGGTTTCGGCTCAGAGGGGGGGGAGCTCAGTGCTCGGGGTTACCGTGGCGATGGCCGCGCGTGAGATCGAGCGCACATTCGCTCCGTCTCGTCTTTTCAGGAACAGTCACTGGCTCCCTCCTCCTCTCTTACAACCCCCGCCCCCTCCTGTGTACCAGCTCGAGAGGTGCAGGGGGCGAACGCTCTGACCTAGCGCGATCGCCTGGCGTCTTCGCATCGATTCCCAAAAGCGATGCGGGAGTACGGGACTCTTCCGATCGATAACATCTGAGGATTTAGCGGCACTGCTATTTCTGCAGCTGTTGACTGAGATAGCAGCTGGTTAGCTGACATAGCGGCTGGTTAGCTGAAATAGTGGCCGTTTGGCTGAAATAGTGGCTGTTTGGCTGAAATAGTGGCCGTTTGGTTGAAATAGTGGCTGTTTGGCTGAAATAGTGGCTGTTTGGCTGAAATAGTGGCCGTTTGGCTGAAATAGTGGCCGTTTGGCTGAAATAGCGGCTGTTTGGCTGAAATAGTGGCCGTTTGGCTGAAATAGTGGCTGTTTGGCTGAAATAGCGGCTGTTTGGCTGAAATAGTGGCTGTTTGACTGAAATAGCGGCTGTTTGACGAGCTTCCAGAGACTGTGTTAGGCACAGAGGGAGCCCTTCATATGGCTGTTTTTTGTTTTTGTTTTTTTCTTTTTAAATGTGTTTCTTGAAAGCTCCAGACAGAGGTGTGAAATCCAGATTGGCAAACTAAAAGTCCTCACCAGTATTTTGCTCCAGTCACCCGGAGTTGCTAATTAGCACGGTTCTTCAGCCAAGAGGTAGAACAAATGAGAGAAATGGGCTGGCTGAGCTGATGGGTGGAAGAAACATGTGACAGGACTGTTTCTGACCCCTGAATTCCGTAAATGGGGTGGCTCAGAGGAAGTTGCTGTGAGGAAAGATTTCTTCAGAAGCTGATCCTGTGAAGAGTCACATTTCAGTGGGTTGTTCCTGTGTTACATCATCCCTCTATCATGAGTCATGGGAGGGAACTCATGCTACTCTGCACGTTCTTACTTACTGCTTCTGTGAACGGTCTCTTCATCACAGCCTGGCTTTGAGTAATGGGTACAAAATAATGAAGGGGAAAGAGAGAGAGAGAGAGCAAGAGAGTGAGCGAGAGAGCAATGGGATTAGGGAAAGGGAGGGAGTAAATCAGGAAATGAGAGAGAAGGATAGAGAGAGAGGATGCAAGGAAGCAGGAGAGAGACAAATGGAGGATTTGATGGAGAAGGAGAGGGATAAACAGGAAATGAGAGAGAGAGAGAGAGAGAGAGAGAGGGGACTGATGGGAGCAGGGGAGAGAGAGAAACCGAATGGGAGAGGAGGATGGGATGGAGAAGGAGAGAGAAACGGGGAATGAGGGAGACGGAGAGAAAGAGAGTCTGTTTCCATCCCTACCCTCTCCCTCCGTCTCTTCAGCTCCTCGGTTGGCTCGATGCTTGCTCATCCTCAGTAATAGAGACTGGAGTGGAATACCCCCCAGCCCCCACTGTAACCTGCCTGGAGACAGAGCTCCTCTGTGTGGGCCGAGTGATGGGGCCAGGGGCCCGACTGCTCCTCCAGGCCATGATAGAGAAGCAGCAGCCTCCCCTGTACATTTTTAATCAGACATACCCCCCTCCCTATGGGCTGCCCGTTCCACACACACTCTTATTCATCACAGGGCTCTGTGCAGGTAGAGTGCTCTCTGCCCTGTCAGGACTGTGTGTTTAAACACGCCGTAGAACACCCTGTCTCGTGCCCTGAACGACTCACATACACACACACACATACACACACACACTGTGCAGAACACACACTGTCACCTGCTCTGGAAGACTCACACACACACACACACACACACAGTGTAGAACACACACTGCCTCTCCCTCAGAATGGCACACATACACGGTGCCAGACACACACTGTACCTCACTTGGAACAGCACACAGACACACACATCACAGAGCACACACTGTCCCTCACGTGGAATGACGCACACACACGCGCACACACACACACACACACTGCAGAACACACTGTCTCTCCCTGGAACAGCACACACAGTGCAGTACACAGTGTCCCTCGGGGCTGAGATGGCATTAGCTACAGAAACACAGGACCGACACTGATACGCGTTTCAACCTCTGGGACACGGGGGGGGGGGGGGGTACAGTCAGTGTTCTGGTAGATATAGCATCTCTACAGTTCTGCAGTTTGGAACCCCTCCTCTCTGCTGCCGGCTCTGCGTGTCGCAAAATGTAAAATGATCTCTGCAGGAGTGACTCGATTAGAGTCTTGGTCGGACTGCTGTGAACTCTGCTGGAGTTGATTTAACACTGGGGAATTCTCCAGTGTGGCGCTGTCCCATGAGAGACCCAGCTCTATGAATGATTACACGCGTGACCTCGTGTGACTGCGTGTGGCCTTGCGTGTTTTATGAGGTCAGGGAGGCGTGAAGATGACCTGCCAGTCATGTAGTGAAGGATACACTCCATAATCTGCCCTCTCCTCATTGGCTGGCCTGGCAATCAATCCATGGGGATGTAAATGATAAATTGACTTTTTTATAGATTTTCTCCAAAGCGCTTTACAATTGATGCCTCTCCACCCATTCACACACACACTCACACACCAATGGCGATAGGCTGCCATGCAAGGCACCGACCAGCAATTGGGGATTCAGTGTCTTGCTCAGGGACACTTCAACACACCCAGGCTGGGATCGAACCGGCAACCCTCCGACTGCCAGACGACTGCTCTTACCGCCTGAGCTAATGTCACCCCGAATGTGGAGCAGTGTGTGTTCTGTGCTCTGTGTGTGTGTGTGCGTGCGTGCGTGTGTGACCGATCCCTTTCTCTCCCCCCTCCCCCGGGCAGGACTACACCCACAGGCTGGTCTGTGTGACGGAGAGGGAGAAGTTTGAGGTGCCCATCCGGGCCATCGGCGCCCGCGCCATCTTGGACTTCCCCGACCACCTGCACTTCCCCCTGAACCCCGTCAAGTGCCCCGCCCAGAAGACCCTCCTGGTGCGCAACATTGGGACCTGCGAAGCCAAGTTCCAGCTTAGCACGCACAGGTAAGAGCTGATCTCAGATCAGTGGGCCTGAATACCAACTCAGCAAATACAGATCTAAGAGCTGATCTGAGATCAGTGCAATCACAATAACATGTTTCGTTTATACGGTACCCTACTGTCCAAACGCTGTAAAATGCTGACTAAACCAGGCGATGATCTGGTGATTTAGCTTTGGAACAGGCCACAATGTGGTAAACCTTGCATTGCCGTGGGTGCACACCGTGGGTGACATAGCATGGACCCTGAATGCCAAATGTAATTGCACTGAGTTGAGATCTTGCCCTGTGTAACAGAGATTCAGCCGTTAATGCTCAGCTTGCGTTGAGGAGTAGCGTGCGGCCCTGCGTTGTGAAGCCTCGCTCCTGTTAATTAAAACTTTCATATGAGCTGCTTGGTAATTACTGATTATCTGGTGTGATGAGATTGGTTGTGAAGGCCACTCTCAGGTGTGTGTGTGTGTGTGTGTGTGTGTGTGTGTGTGTTTGTGAGAGCTCTAGCCTCTCTCAGCTGCCAGATGAATGACTCATTACCCACAATTATAATAACTGGCGCTCGCTATCAGCTGCGATAAATGATACTTGTTCTCAGTGTTGGGGGTCACACTAGTACGCTCCCACCCCAAGGTGTATGCACACACACACACACACACACACACACACATACGCACACACGTAAACACGCTCATGCACACATGCACATGCCATGGGTTAGCGCGTGGTGACATCATGCTCCTGACCTTTTGACCCCGGAAAGCGGCAAGGCCCTGCACCCATCCAGGAAGCACACACTGTACTACAACACACCTGCCTCTCCCCTCCTTCTCCTTCTCCTTCTCTCCTCTCGTCCTCTCCCAGTGTGCGGACACCCTCTCTGCCCTTGATGGGTGTAATAATGAAGCAGTGATTCCCGCGTCGGAGATGCCATCTCCATAGATTATTCCGGGCTCTGGCGGCGTACTGGAGACAGGCCGCGGTGGCAATAACAGAAGCCCATTTTCCGGATGGGAGCGTCACTGTTATTGTTATTGTTATTGTGTTATTGTTGCGCATTTAAATTCAATCTCCCTGAAAGAAACGGTCATTTATATCGCACATCCAGATACTTCCCCTGATTTGTGTGCGCTTGGCCCAGCTCACTCTGAACCGACAGGCTGCTACGAAGAGTTAAGAGTTATCGCTACCCGTGGAAAAACACCTCCTAAAGCTGACTCATGCTGAATATTATTGGCATTGATACCGGTCGTGATAAAACATCATTCATAAAGGTGGAAAAATTTGTCCCCTGGATGGAAAATGTATCTACTTTGTGATGACAAAATGAATATATGGAGGGTATTTTATACGGGGACAAAAAAGATCTTTCAGAGATGTTGTGTATCTATGGTGTCCATTACACTTCCTGTTGTAGGAGACCATCAGCCGAGTTGCCAGGCTTCACTGCATGTGGGCAGCAATGATGAAGCATTGCAGTTTATTTAATTATGTTCTGTAATGTCATGGCATTTTACAATGGCTTTCAAAGAGCCAGTCGCGCTTTTAAAACACTTTACTGGGGATTTGATTATGTTCATCATCTGCTGAAGCACCTAATTTTTATTGACAGAAAATATGCGTGAGAAGAAATATTTATTGTATGCGTATTGTATGCGTATTGGTTTTTTGTTGTTTTTGTTTGGGGAGGGATTTCTTGGTTGAGCTTCAAAGCGAGATTAAACCTACTTCCACCCAAACTGGTGCAGTGAGCAGCGCATATCTTATATGTATGTAGTGTGGAAAATCTCTCCTCTGTTTTTACATTCACTCTCTTCCCTTCCTGAGAGAGCTTGTCTGAGATGAGAGGCTCTTCGTAATGACATGAAACTTGGCCGCCAAGCTGCCCTGTTACCAGGAGACGGGTAACCGTGCGCTGGGCTTGGACAGGCCCTGTGAGAGGGAGCGGAATATCCCCCACAATTTGTCACGTTTCGCTTTTCTCTCACACACACACACCTGTGTGTTTTATGAGGATGTGGGAGCTCCGCTCTCTCGCTCTCTCTCCTGCGTCAGGTAACCGAGGCGCCCTGTGTTTCTGTTTTCGTTTGTTTTGGTTGTCGTTGGCGACCACGCTGCCCTCGGAGTGGTGTTTCCGCTGTACGGCTGGTTTCGGGGTGGTGGTTGTTGTCGTTTGTCTCTCGCACTGGGACGGCGTGACCCGACTTGCGTTTAGTCGTGCGGAGCAGGAGGGTGATTTCTGGGGTCAGGACTCACTCACTGAGCGTGAGGCCAAAGGGTGGTTCTCCACTTTAACGCTGTGCAGCGAGGGTGTGGGTGTGGGGTGGCATTCTGCAACGCTCAGCGCGTGTGTGAGACTGACACTGTGCTGCGGCAGGTGCAGAGTTCATTGTCCCCTGGGCACAGCAAAGCTGCTTTACAGGCCTGATTGATCGCCTTATCGACCTACCGATTTAGTCTCAAATTCAGCACATGACTTGTCACTGAGTCTGTCCCTTTCACATACCTTGTGTGTGTGTGTGTGTGTGTGTGTGTGTGTGCATGTATGTGCATGTATGTGCATGTATGTGTTTGTGTGTGTGTGTGTGTGTGTGTGTGTGCATGTATGTGCATGTATGTGCATGTATGTGTTTGTGTGTGTTTGTGTGTGTGTGTGTGTGTTGAGAGTTCAGACGATAGCTGCTCTGGGCCTCTGGTCACGCAGACAATGCACTTCAGTGCCTGAGCCATGGGGAAGGGCCACAGGGCTCACATTAATCACACCCCCTGCACACATACAGTAACGTACTAGCCCTGTGATTATACACCCAGAACACTGCACTGGGCCTGTGATTATACACCCAGAACACTGCACTAGCCCTGTGATTATACACCCAGAACACTGCACTGGGCCTGTGATTATACACCCACAACACTGCACTGGGCCTGTGATTATACACCCAGAACACTGCACTGGGCCTGTGATTATACACCCAGAACACTGCACTGGGCCTGTGATTATACACCCAGAACACTGCACTGGCCTGTGATTATACACCCAGAACACTGCACTGGCCTGTGATTATACACCCAGAGCACTGCACTGGGCCTGTGATTATACACCCAGAACACTGCACTGGGCCTGTGATTATACACCCAGAACACTGCACTGGGCCTGTGATTATACACCCAGAACACTGCACTGGCCTGTGATTATACACCCAGAGCACTGCACTGGGCCTGTGATTATACACCCAGAACACTGCACTAGCCCTGTGATTATACACCCAGAACACTGCACTAGCCCTGTGATTATACACCCAGAGCACTGCACTGGGCCTGTGATTATACACCCAGAACACTGCACTGGGCCTGTGATTATACACCCAGAACACTGCACTAGCCCTGTGATTATACACCCAGAACACTGCACTGGCCTGTGATTATACACCCAGAGCACTGCACTGGGCCTGTGATTATACACCCAGAACACTGCACTGGGCCTGTGATTATACACCCAGAACACTGCACTGGGCCTGTGATTATACACCCAGAACACTGCACTGGGCCTGTGATTATACACCCAGAACACTGCACTGGCCTGTGATTATACACCCAGAGCACTGCACTGGGCCTGTGATTATACACCCAGAACACTGCACTGGCCTGTGATTATACACCCAGAACACTGCATTCGCTACTGAATGCCTGATGACCAGTCATAACTCACCATTCACCACTGAATGCCTGCTAGTCAATCACCACAGGGAGATGAATTTACTAAACAAACACATTTCATTTGTTGATAACGACCAAAAGTTACCATAGCTTGACTAGATTCTTTTTGAGTATATGAAAAAAGTAATTATGTTTTATTTTGTGGATGGAATGTGAATAAGTAAGAACTGTGGTGGTTGTTGAAGCTGAAATCATTGCATATCCTGAACTAATGAGGGTTCTTTATGAGTGGCTCCGTGAGATCTGTTATGAAAAAGTCTTATTACACGTCTAAAACACTTGTTAAGACAGTCATTTTAAGCAGTGCTGGGGAGCTATTAGGTGACTCACACCTCACACCTTCCACGAAAGGCAGTAGGGCTTTTAGCAGAGGGCAACACTGGCGAGGAGAACATGGGTAGGCTGAACCGTAGGGGCTGATATGGCACACGTCGTGCACTACACTGGAACACACCTTTGTTTCTGGAGCCAGGAAGCGAGCACTCATCGTTCCCCCCCAGGGATTCTGGGATAGATTGACGTCTCCACCTCCCGGCTCCGCACAGTTTCTCATTTGCCTGTCAATCTTTCTGAGCGAAACTGTGCATCGTGCTCCTATTGATACTGGTATCCAGCGTGATGTTCTAGCTGATATGTACGTCACTGAGAATGAGCAATGATGTCAAATGTGAAATCCCATTTTGGGGAATGCAGGACTGGGATTATGTTCTCTGTGTGATAACCTCGCCCCTCTTCCTCCTCCCCCCTCCCAGCCCGTTCTCTGTAGAACCTTCCATCGGTAACCTGGGGGTCGGAGAGAGCATGCAGGTGACTGTGGACTTCCTGCCCAAAACCACCGGGGACCACGCCCAAGACCTGCTCCTGCACTATCATACAGGTACACACACACTCCCTTACACACACTTACACACACGCCTGTTTCTGTATCATACAGGTACACACACACTCCCTTACACACACTTACACACACTCCTGTTTCTGTATCATACAGGTACACACACACTCCCTTACACACACTTACACACACGCCTGTTTCTGTATCATACAGGTACACACACACTCCCTTACACACACTTACACACACTCCTGCACTATCATACAGGTACACACACACACTCCCGTACACACACTTACACACACTCCTGCACTATCATACAGGTACACACTCACTCCCTTACACACACTTACACACACTCTTGTTACTGTACCATACAGGTACACACTCTCTACACACTCCTGTTCATTTACAACCCTGTCACACACTACATGTTCACATAGGGATACCTCACACCAGCATATGGGTACGCACCCTTCCTGTTACTCTACTATTCAGGTACACAACCCTGTTCCACTGCCATACAGTCATATGCAGGTACACCCTGGTTAATACCTCATTTTACATTACCACACTGTTACACATGCACACGAAAGGACTTAAATAGCACTTAAGTCAGCGGGTTAAGCTGTTTGCAGCGTCAAACACAAAGGCCACATCTTTGCAGCTGTTTCTGTATGTATTCTGGGAGCTGCAGAACAGAAATCTCATGGCTAAACATTGTGTACGGAGAACAGGATGAGAGAAGGATGTATTGGGAGCTGATGGGACCCATTGTCGTGCAGAAACACATAAGCACTTCCATTCTAATGGTGATAATAATAATGGCTTGCATTTATGTAGTGCTTTTCTCACATTGAAAGTGCTTTACAGTGATGAGGGGGAAGCTCTCCTCAGCCATGTGTATCGCGGCAGCTATTTTGTTCCTGAACTTTCACCGCGCATCCGCTGAGATGGAGAGGGAGCTAAGGACTTCAGCGAGGTAAACTGGGGGATGATTAGGTGACAACATAGAGCCAGGCTGGTGATTCAGCCAGGACAGGGGAACCCCCATACTCTTAGTTATAAGCATAGAGCCAGGACCAAGTTGTATGAACAATATGAAATTGTAGCCAACATTATTCGTTTCCTTAACGCCCTGCAGTATGTGAAGCACTCACTCATCGAGAGAAGTGCCCTGTTGCTGCAAAATCAAGGCAGCTTCCATCATGTTGCTCAGTTGAACTCTGAAGGTGACGTGAATCACCAGGTGGATCATCTGACCCCCAAAAAAGAGAGAAAAAACCTCACCCAATTGGCAGTTACTGAACGGATTAATCTGTTTGTGCTTCATAATAGAACAGCATTTCCTCTCCCTGTAATTACCCTCGGAGTGAAAACGGTAAAACCCTCATTTTAATTTTAATAACGTTAAATATATATATATATTTTGCTCTCGCTGGCAATCTGTAATCTCCGTCCTCTGCGTTCGCGCGGTTTTCCCTGCGAGCGGACGGACGGACGGCCGCATTAACATATCCTATTAACGGCCGCGCTGAAAGATTTATTAGCGGGAGCCGCTAGCGCCGGCGCTATCAGCCGCGTTCTCATCAGATTGATCTCTCTCAGCCTCGTCCGTCCCGCCCGTCTCAGCGCTGAGGATTTCTTCACCAGTCTTTGTATTTGCATAATAATGCTCCATAATTACAGGAATGTTCTGTTAATAATGGTAATTTATTGAACCGCGGTGGTTTGGTTTTTGCCGGAAAGTGCATATTTAAAACGGCATGTAGTGTGACCGTTGTGTGTGTGTGGGTGCGTGCATGTCTGTGTGTTTGTGTGTGCATATGTGAACGTGTGTGTGTGTGTGTGTGTGTGCATGTCTGTGTGTATGTGCACACTCATGCGTGTGTGTGTGTGTGTGTGTGTGTGCGTGCTCGTGTGTATGTGTGTTTTTGCCTGTGTGTGTGTGTGTTTGCCTGTGTGTATGTACACGCTCATGCGTGTGTGTGTGTGTGTGTGTGCATGCTCGTGTGTATGTGTCTTTTTGCCTGTGTGTGTGTGTATGTTTGCCTGTGTGTATGTGCGCACTCATGCCTGTGTGTGTGTGTGTGTGTGTGTTTGCCTGTGTGTATGTGCGCACTCATGTCTGTGTGTGTGTGTGTATTTGCCTGTGTGTATGTGCACGCTCATGCCTGTGTGTGTGTGTGTGTGTTTGCCTGTGTGTATGTGCACGCTCATGCGTGTGTGTGTGTGTGTGTGTTTGCCTGTGTGTATGTGTGCACTCATGCCTGTGTGTGTGTGTGTTTGCCTGTGTGTATGTATATGCTTGTGTGTGTGTGTGTGTGTGTGTGTGTGTGTGTGTGTTTGCCTGTGTGTATGTGCACGCTCATGCCTGTGTGTGTGTGTGTGTGTGTGTGTGTGTGTTTGCCTGTGTGTATGTATATGCTTGTGTGTGTGTGTGTGTGTGTGTGTGTTTGTGCTCCTGTCTGTATGTGCAGGCTCATGCCTGTGTGTGGACGGTCACGGTCAGGCCACGCCGTGTCCTTGGTGAGAGTGAGGAGTGATGGGGGTGAATGGATTCATGGCTGACGGATAATGGCCATAATGAGCCTTATCTCAGCGGGCGACTGGGCGCTGCTGACCGCGTGACCCCCCCCACTCTCTGAATCAGTCAGAGTAATGGCAGCAGTCCCCCCAGCGCAGGGAAGGACAGGGCCTCGCTTCTGCGTCCCCAGGGCCCGGACCCGGGTCACCAACGCCAGGCAAGGTGAACCTGACTCACTCAGAGCTGTTCTGGAGTGCGGAGGTGTCTCTTAGTCTCAACTCTCTCTCCCTCTCTCTCTCTCTCTCTCCCTCTCCCTCCCTCTCTCTCTCTCCCTCTCTCTCTCTCTCTCTCATTCTCTCTCCCTCTCTCCCCCTCTCTCCCTTCTTCTCTCTCTCTCCCCTTCTCTCTCTCCCTCTCTCTTTCTCTGTTCCTCTCTCTCTCAACTCTTACTTTGAGAGGTCTCTCTCTGAGGGCTCCTTCCAATCGCTTATTTTTCTACTTCGGTCTCCACCCTTGGGTGTGATTAACAGGGAGGTGGGGGCATGTCCCCTGCACTTTTACAGACGACTGAAACATAAATTTAAAGGTACAATAGGTCATTCTGAACTTCTAACGGTCAAGAGATGACTTGCAGGAACAAACACCTTCAAACCACAACACTCTTTATCCCTCCCCATCTCTGTGAACGTGTTGACGTTGAAATGCCATTGGATATGCCAATTAGAACCAATGAGCTTGAATTATTGTACAGCTATACAATGGTGTATTTAAGACAAGGGTGTGTGTGGTGTGTGTGTGTATTTATCCTGGGGTGAATCATTTGGTCCCCTCTCTTTCTCTGCACTGGTTATGACTCACAGTACAGGATTGTCACAAAGCAGCTTTTCAAGGAACCCTGGCCTGGCAAGGAAAAAATCTCAGACTAACAGGAAGAAACCTTGAGTAGAATTGAGCTCAGAGGGAGAGCCCCTCTGCTTCTGGCCGGCACTGGGCAAACAATGAGTTTAACCGCAATATTATGTGTAATATACAGTGCATCCAGAAAGTATTCACAGCGCTTCACTTTTCACACATTTTGTTATGTTACAGCCTTATTCCAAAATGGAATAAATTCATTTTTTTCCTCAAAATTCTACACACAACATCCCATAATGACAACATGAAAGATGTTTTTTTGAAATTCTTGCAAATTTATTAAAAATAAAAAACTAAGAAATCACATGTGGGTCAATGACGAATAAAGCTTCTAAAAAGTTTTTTTTTTAAGTTTGTTCAAAATGGATGTAATGCATATTTTTGAATCTGGAACAATGTGTCTAAACAAGTCTCACTTGTTGTATAACATTTCAAAATGTTTAAATCATTTTTTTAACTGTATTTTTAACTTCACCTTCCAAAAAATGTCAGGTGGCGCAACCAAATATTTGTCAATATATTTTCCCACTATTTATTTTAAGTAAAACTTTGGCAAGTATCCTTTAGAGTGTCTACAGTGCCAAACACATTATTCTTTTGTGGTTGTGTTTTGTATCTATAATAATTTAAGACTATTGCATTCTAGTAGCCAGGTGTTTGGTATCTTTAGCATCCTATTTTACATTTAAAGACAGAAAAATAATTTCTAATATATACGAATGAATGCATTAAATACAATAGCTATTCACATCATAGTTATCAACCATTTGTTCATGTTAACCTATTATTTATTGGTTTAAATATATATTTTACCTGGTCGCACCACCTGACGTTTATCAGTTGTGCCACCTGACAACATTAGTAATGACAGGAACTATGTTGAATAATTGCAAGGTTTGAAAGTGTATAATATCTTTAACTTAAAACGAATAAACATTTGTTAGTAATGTAATAGATAATCTTAGAGCTTTTAATAACATTATTTATTTCATATAATGAGATTCCCGGCAGTTGCGCCACCTGACTTATTGGTTGCGCCACCTGACTTTTGCAACTAATTTCAAATTAAACAGGCTTCTACTTGGACGTCTGTATTAGCTTTTGCCATTGCTATCAAATTCATACATATAATTTAAAAATTTAATAAAGAGTTTTGTGATGAAATAACATTTTCCTAGTTTTACACTGGTTGTACCACCTGACATGGAAAGTGTTGCCAGCCTACCTACGTATTAAAACTAGCTATTTTTATCAATATTTAAGAGAGATCTACAAATCTTTTCACTCAGGTATAACTGTCACTTGGGGTCCTCTTGATGATGCAATATCCTGTTTACTGTTATTACCTCTTCATTTCATAATAAAAGCCCCATATTGACGGTTGTGCCACCCTGACATTTGAGAACATAGAAATGCCGGACAAAAGTTTTCCAATTATCTCAATAGCTTTAAAACTATTGATACTTGTAAAACTGGTTTATTTGAAAGGTTTCAAACATAAAATCATGCCATAGCATTTTATTTTGAAATTATTATCATTAAAATACTATTTTTAATAGTTTTCTTAGTCTGTACCTTTGCTCGGACAGTTGCGCCACCTGACATTTTGGGGGTTTGAGATGCCAAAACATGAAAAAAATAAAATTATTTGAATGTACTCAATATGTATTCAGACTAAATATGTTTTATAGAAGGACGTGATATATGTCATGAATTTATCTAATTATTTTACAAGGAAATAATGCACTCGGACACAGACATTTGCACGTCATGTCATTGACCCATGTACATAAGTATTCACAGCCTTTGCTCAATACTTTGTTGATGCACCTTTGGCAGCAATTACAGCCTCAAGTCTTTTTGAATATGATGCCACAAGCTTGGCACACCTATCTTTGGGCAGTTTCGCCCATTCCTCTTTGCAGCACCTCTCAAGCTCCATCAGGTTGGATGGGGAGCATCGGTGCACAGCCATTTTCAGATCTCTCCAGAGCTCCACCCATTGGGAGAGGCTAGAAAACGGCTAGAAAAAGAAGTGAATATGAGGAAGACCGGAATGAGCCCAGTGCTCTTACTCTGAGCTCTCTCTCTCTGAGCTCTCTCTCAGCTGGAGTGTAGGACGCCCCCTGGAGGTCATTAGAGGCAGTGGAGTAACAGAGGCTCTCTCTCTCTCTCTCTCTCTCTCTCTCTCTCTCTCTCTCTCTCTCTCCCTCTCTCTCCTCCTCCTCTCTGTCTCTTCATTTCACATTCTTCCTGTCTGTACATCTGTCTGCTTCCTGTGAGCATTTTTATTCCATTGCGGTGAAGACACCACCGTGTTGCCAAAACAGGAACCTCCCATTCCAGTTTTACCAGTGCAGTTCTCCAATAGTAAGATCACCAATGAACAAGAAGAACAAGAAAAACAAGCAGTGAGAAAGTGGATCTGTTAAACACAAGAGTTGATGATGGTTTTACAAAATGAGTTTGTGTATGTGTGTGTATGTTTCAGTGAGTGTGCTTGTATATGAGTGTGTGTATGTTTGTGTGTGTGTATGTATGTGTATTTTTGAGTGTGTGTGCTTGTACATGAGTGTGTATGTATATGAGTGTGTGTGCTTGTACATGAGTGTGTGTGTATGTTTGAGTGTGTGTGCTTGTACATGAGTGTGTGCGTATATTTGAGTGTGTGCTTGTACATGAGTGTGTGCGTATATTTTAGTGTGTGTGCTTTGGGTGTGTGGGGGCGTAGTGTCCCAGGCCCTGTCTGAACCCAGCTGTAACAGGACGGACGGACAGACAGACAGGCAGACAGACAGACAGACACACACACACACACACACACACACACACAGTCATGGGAGAAGCTGGCAGCATTAACATTTTATCATATGCCCTAAAAAGAACACTTTCACCGCATCGGGAGAGTATCATTTTTAATTTAGGACCTCTCCCTACCTCCGTCTCATTTATGTTTCACTTCATTCCCCCAGAAATGGCCTGCCTGCACTGTAACCGGGGTGATTTAAGAACAGGTCACAATAAGAACTTCTCTTAAGGCTACAGAGCCCTCCGCTGGTCTGTTAACTATTAACAATATTGTTACATTACCTTAAAGATACAATAGGTAATTTCAGACTTCTAATGGTCAAGAGAGGAATTGTATCAACAACCACCCTCAAACCACAACACTGTTTATCCCTCCCCCTTTTCTGTGAACATGCTGACGTTGAAACCCCTCCAAACGCTATTGGCTGTGGCAATTAGAACCAATTTTCAAGCAATGAGTTTGAATTATTGTACAGCTATACAATGTTTTGGTACAGTGTGTCAGTCCGTCAACTGTATATTTTCAAACCCAAATTTAAGGACTATACACACAAGCAGAGGGCGAGTCAACATGTCAGTGAACCTTTTTCAATGATAGTTCTTGAATGGTCTTGTAACAATGTTTTAACTCAAAAATCTTACCTATTGTACCTTTAAGACATGCTGGATTTAGATTGACCATTTCCTCGTCTCCCTTGACATCGCACTTTAACCCTTTGCCTTAAAAACGACTGCTGATTGGATGGAGTCCCTTCAGGCATTCTGTGAATGAACAAACGATTCTAGTTTCTTTTTTTCCATTTGCCTGTAGTGATTGTTACATCAGCATTAGAATATTCAGTCCAGAACATTCTCATCGCATATTTGTGACCTCAAGCCTTTAAAGTATTAAATTAATGTGTTGGCTGTGCATTGCCCTGGGGCAGCGGTTAGAGCACTGGACTCTTACACCGAGGGTGACGGGTGCTCGTTCTGGCAGGGGTGCGCTACTACTTAACAGGCATAGAATAGTCCGGAATCCTTAATCTTTTTTGTCGCATTATGTTGTTACATTATTCATTTTCATGCATGGAGACTTCCACAGTGCGCGTATTTCACACATTATTCATTCATATGAGTTGATATTTACTGAAGCAATTCGCGTACTTTGCCCAGGGGGAGACCCTTGCATACAGACTAGCTTGCGAGACCTTTGCTCTAGTTACAAGACGTAATAATGCAAGCTCGCAGTACAGTTACCCGGAAAGAACAAGAAAGGGAAGAAATCGCAGGAAGCAGTATGTTGCAGACATGACCGTCGACCTGTGTAGGGAACCAGCTCAGGCTGCCTGTGTTTAGCCAGGTGTATTTAAGACGAGGGTGTGTGTGTGTGGTGTGTGTGTGTGTATTTATCCTGGGGTGAATCATTTGTGGAAGGTTTAAGCAGGTTTTGCCCCGCAGACACCAGCCCATCCCCTCTCTTTTTCTGCACTGGTTATGACTCACGGGTGGTTTACAGGATTGTCACAAAGCAGCTTTTCAAGGAACCCAGGCCTGGCAAGGAAAAAATCTCAGACTAACAGGAAGAAACCTTGAGTAGAATCGAGCTCAGAGGGAGAGCCCCTCTGCTTCTGGCCGGCACTGGGCAAACAATGAGTTTAACAGCAATATTATGTGTAATATACGTATACTGTGGGGTGCAAGAATTTTGGCATCTCTAGTTAAATGTATGTTACAATGAATCTATATGTGAACATGAGACATTTCTGCAAATTCTAAAGCAAGATTGCTTTTTATTTTAAGTCTTTACAGTTTCAAAATAATAAAAAAAGGAAAAAGGCCCTGTTTGGGAACCCTGTCAGTTAGTACTTTGTAAGGTCGTACCATTTAGAGGTCAGGTTTGCTTCTGCTCACTTTGATATTAATTGTAAAAGGCTTTTTGATCAGGGGTGCCCACATTTTTGCACACTACTGTAGATAAATTAATAAATGAAATGTCACTTGCTGCAGTGACTGCCCTGTTTTTTTCCAGGTGACTGAACCTGACCTGGTAACTGGCACATAGCCCGGGAGGGCACCTCAGCTATTTCTTTTTGATTAATCAGCATATTCCTGTAAAGTCAGAAACTAAGATTCTTACATTTAAGCAGCGCTTGCCTTTAAAATGACCGCTGATTGGATGAAGTCCCTTCAGGCATTCTGTGAATGAATGAACAATTCTACTTTTATGTAATGTATGCTCCGTAATGTTTGGGATAACGCCATTTCTTATTGATTTGAATCCGGGATTTTAAATCCGTAATCAAAGTGTACACGTACTTAAAGTACAGATTCTTAGGCTTTATTAAAGGGTATTATATCTTTTCACCAGCTTTGTGCAGGTATAAGTGAGCTTTCGGCTCTATTGTCTTTGGAGTCCGCTATTGGCCATAGTAGGGCGGCCTGTAGCGTAGTGGTTAAGGTAAAGGACTGGGACACGCATGGTTGGTGGTTCTAATCCCGGTGTAGCCACAAAGCCATTGGGCCCTTGAGCAAGGCCCTTAACCCTGCATTGCTCCAGGGGAGGATTGTCTCCTGCTTAGTCTCATCAAGAGTACGTCGCTCTGGATAAGAGCGTCTGCCAAATGCCAATAATGCCAATAATGCCAATAATGTAATAATGTAATAATGTAATAGAGGAATCTTAGCAACCCTAACCTTTCTTCACAAGCCATTACGTTCCAGTTTCCCAATGCTTGCATGACCAGGCCCATATCCCAGCTCTGTGGGGAAGACACTGTGTGCTTCACCTGGCATTTAAAACCGACCCTCGTTAACCTGGGCTTCTGAAAGAGTCTTAGAGAGCGTAATTCACTGCCTCAGTGTGAGCTGGGCAGGCTGTGGTGCGGTGTTTGGCGTGGCGGATCTCGTTGGGTGCAGAGCTGATGGGGTGGTGCCTGGGAGAGAGAGGCTCTCAGCATAGGGAGAGTCTTCTCAAATCCCACATGCAGCCATTAAAGTCCACAGCTATACATCCCCACATATCCGCTAAGCTATGGGCTTAAATTACCCAATATCCTGCTCTCACACGTGCGCACTCACATACACACCCACATGCACACATACTGTACACACACACACACACACACACAAGCTGAATCCTGCACCGCTACAATATTCATTCCACTGATCCTTGGAAAATAGGCACTGCTTTGATCCCTAAGCTCTATATATAGTAACAGAAAATATGTAAATTCAGACACCAGGGGTGTCCATTCACAGATCAGTGTGGCTTTAGAGGAGCTTCTCTCTCTATCTCTCCCTCTCTTTCTCTCTCCCGCTCTCTCATTCTCTTTCCCCCACTCTCTCTCTCCCTCCCCCCTCACTGTATCGCTCACATGCATAACACACACCTGCTTTGACACACACACACACACACACACACACACTCTCACTGTCTCACATCCATCACACACACTCTCACTGTCTCACATCCATCACACACACTCTCACTGTCACATCCATCACACACACACACACACACACTCACTGTCACATCCATCACACACACTCTCACTGTCACATCCATCACACACACACACACACACACACACACACTCACACACACTCTCACTGTCACATCCATCACACACACACACACACACACACACACATCCATCACACACACTCACTTTTTCACATCCATCACACACACACTCTCACTGTCACATCCATCACACACACACACACACACACTCTCACTGTCTCACATCCATCACACACACACACACACACACACACTCTCACTGTCTCACATCCATCACACACACACACTCTCACTGTCACATCCATCACACACACACACACACACACACACACACTCTCACTGTCTCACATCCATCACACACCTACTTCGACACACACACACACACACACACACACGCACGCACACACTCACTGTCTCACATCCAGCACACACCCAGGCATAAAGCAGTCACTCTCACCTGTTCGCCCTCATCAGCTTAATGAAGAGCTGTGATTGACCTCTGCTGTACCTGTGTAATGGCTGCTAATGAATGCTAATTCTCTGGGAGAGGAGGCATGCTGCATCGAGCTAATAGCCAGCATACGCTGTTCACTTAATTCTGTTAACAGGGCGGTTACTGAGGATCCGGAGGATGTGATTGGCTAATAGGTAGAGGTCATACACTCACTGTGTGTTTAGGCTTAAAATATATTCAGTGTTAAATCTACTCAGAGAGAGAGTATATTTTAATCTGACAGTGTACTTTTGGACGAGCACTGGGCTTTTACATGAGTGGCGAACGGAGAAACCAGATGCAACCCGGAAGTGAATTAAACTGAGGTTTTATGTTCGTAGTCAGACGGACAGAGTTCAATCGCCGGCAAATAATCACAGTTGAGATTGGCAATGGCTTGGTTGTGATCACAGGCGAAGGGTTCACAGAATAGCAGTCCAAGGGGTTTAAGGTACAGAGTCGGCATTCAGAAATCAGAAGTCTACTTATCCGGAAATGGGTTGATACACGGAGTAGACAGTGTATGAAACAAAACACTAATTAGGGGAAAAACACGAAATGAGGCAAGGTGGAGGGTTCCGTTTCTAGGTGATGCACTGCTTGGAAAGTTGTACTGAATGGCTTCATTAACCCATTAATGTCCTTAATGGGGCTTACTAGTGGAACTTGGTTCTCTTATCCAGCTAATTCAACAAATCTGTTGAGATGTTTAAAATCAGCCAATGTATATGGCTACAGCGTGGGTTTTTCTTAACATATTACTTAAGCCATTAGTTATGAAGGGTTTCTTTCTCCACCAAATGCAATGACTTCTGCAGTCATTTTCTTGACATACTGTAAGTTGGTCTATATACGAGTGTCTGCTCAATGCCTAAAAATGTAAGCAAATGCATCTAAAATTCAAACGCTGAGAATTTGAATGAGTAATGTTGTGAATGCCAGAGGGATGTTCCCTCTCTGCTAGAAATGTGTTTGAGTAACAAATGTAAGCAAATGGCGCCTTTGTGTTCCAGCCCTGAGGAGAGTTGAGGGCGATTGCTGGTGTGTGAGCTGAGTGCCCCAATGTGCCCAGTGTGTCTCAGCGCAGATAACTGGGGGAGAACCAGCAGGACATGGAGCCTGTGCAAAATAGAGTCCACCGTCCAGGGAAAAGAATTTTAAAATCATCACTCTATCGAAGCTGGACTGCCACTAAGCCTAGTGTCTTGGCAAAGGCTTTCTCAAGGGAGTCTTTGATTTCACTGCAAAAAACGTCTGTCTTAGTTCTTATGAGACAGTCTTTTCTCTCAAGCACTCTACTAATACTAGCTTGCTTTAAAGCTACTTTTTTCTTCACTAGTGAAATTCTCTTACCCCATTGGCAAATCTTTAGGAAATGATTTAATGGTGTAGGAAAACTATTCTCAGTGCCCCATAATGCTTTAGGAAAACGATTCCCAATGTTTCACAATGCTTTAGGAAAAGATTGCCAGTGCCCCATAATTCTTTAGGAAAACTATTCCCAGTGCCCAGTAATGCTGTAGGAAAACTATTCCTAGCGTTCCGTAATCCTTTATGAAAACGATTCCCAGTGTCCCATAATGCTTTCAGAAAACTATTCCCAGTACCTTATGCTGTAGGAAAATTATTCCCTGATGCTTTGAGTTTCGATTCCCTGTTCGAGCAAGGTACTTCACCTGAATCGCTTCAGTAAAAACATCCACCTCTACGAGTGGATAGCGTGTGAAGGACTATGAGCTCCGAAAGGCCTGACAGGTCGAAATGAATGAACCGTGTGAGCCAGTCTGATGTCGGCAGCGTAATGTGAATTAATTACGGCGTCTTACGATGGCATGCTTCCCCGGCCTTCAGACACGGTGAGAGTCTTCAGTGACAATGATGGGTTGCCTAATAAGCTTTAGATATTATTTGTGTGAAAAGCGAACGGCTTATAATTACAGTCGGGTTGCTGAAGTGTGAGTGATCAGCCATTCAGAGTCGCCGATGCATCTCCCTTTTCTTTCCCTAATCACGTTATGGAATATATAGGGTATGGGTTAGTGTGCTATACAGTCGCCGCTAATCCTCTTACGAGTGGCTGCGTTATGCTAATGCAACGCAGACACTTCTGATCAAGCCTGCCTCAACGAGGAGGCTTTTCAGGAGCGATAGAGAACAAACAAATGGAAATGAGGTGTGTGCGTGTGTGTGTGTGTGTGTGTGTGTCTGTCTCTGTGTGTCTGTGTGTGTGTGTGTGTGTGTGTGTGTCTCTGTGTGTCTCTGTATGTGTGTGTTTGTGTGTGTGTGTGTCTCTGTCTGTGTGTGTGTGTGTGTCTCTGTGTGTGTCTGTATGTGTGTGTGTGTGTGTGTGTGTATGTATGTGTGGTCTCATAAATAAAAATAAATCTTAGAAAGGTACAAATTCTTGTCGTTGGGGCAGTACCCTATAGGTACATGAAATTGTACCCCTAACCAGAATGGATAATCTTTCAAAGATCTTTGAAATCAGGTTAGAGTGGTGGAGAGGGAAGGGTGGTTAGGACGTCTGCTATCCGTAGTCCCAGCCGCACACCATCAACCGTAATTATGGTTTCTCATTCATATTTTCCTCTGTTTTTTCCTCATCGTTCCTCTTCAGTCCTGGGTGCCCTTTTGTCCCTCACAGCTGGACAGATTTGAGCGCTAGGAGGGAAATCGGTGTGTCCCGCGCTTGAGCTGGAGTCGCGCGGCTTTGGCAAATGAGGTCACGCTGTCAGGGGCCAGGTGCGTAGGAGGGGGTAGGGCTGCTCCCAATCTCCCACAATTCTTTGTGGTAACACGTCTTTTGATAGTGGCACAGGTGGACAGCTTCGCACAGTTTGTCTGTTCGGGAATCGTGTGGGTATGAGGTGAGGTCTGAGTGGGTCTGTAAGGTCAATACCATAGTAACGTCGAGGAAAGAATTTCTGCACTGGTGTCTTTGGCATTCGTTTTGCGATTGTGTCTGCATTTCGGTTCACCATAGTAGTGTTTAGTACTACGTTCAGTAACAGTGTAACAAATGATCCTAGAAATTACAACCATTGTCCACCCTAAAGTAGTTTTTACTAGCAGAAATGTTTTCAGCTGGCTATATCCAAACTACATTCAAAGCATATTGCCCAGAGACGGAGATAAGGGCAGAGAGAGCAGGAGAGAGAGGTGGATTGAGAGAAGAAGAGACAGGGGGCACAGGAAGGGGAGAGAGGGAGAGATGGAGAGAGAGAGATGGAGAGATGGAGAGAGAGAGAGAAATCGCACAGGGAGCAGTGATTGGAAGAGCTGACCAGTCCGCAGCAGTGTCGCTGGCCTATGAGTGATGTCACAGATGGGTCTCTGTCGCCGCGGATGGCCAGTTCTCCCACTGCAGTGCGTGGTGGGAGGTGATGACTCTATCCTTCACTCGATCCATATCCAAAACCCCTAACACATCTAATCAGCTCTGCTTCTGTTCTCTGCCTCCAATCAATACACAGGCTGTGAGCTTTGCATTTTAAAAGGAGATTTAAATCAGACAAGCTGGTCTTCCGTTGGAGCCCTGTTTGTCACGATGTAGCGCCATCTGGTGGAGGTGTGCAGGTAGTGCCGTTACACTGGGGGAGGAACTCAAAGGGCCCAGTCACCGAGCACCACCGCTCCCTGGGCTCTGGAATTAAAGCTTCAGGGTGTTTTATTTTATAAATATTCACCATACTTGTGGATATTACTGAAGTCACGGGCGTACTTTGGGAAGCTGTGAAAATTGTGCTCGTTGTTCCGCCCCCACTCCTCCCGTTTAATCTGCGGTTATGCGCCATAATTCTCTCTGATCACGCCACAGCGGAGCCAGTATAGTTGATTTATTCTTCCATAAATCGTAAAGATTTGTGCATAAATATATATGCTTGTGCACGCCTGGTCTGTACGTCTCTGGTCCCTGTGCAGTGCCACAGAAAGAAAGAGTGCTGTGTTTTCGCATGATTAGAGTGAGAAAAACAACAGCGCTCAGAGGGGAGTGCACCCTGTAACACAGCCCGTCTCGCAGGGCGGTTCTGACAACTTACCCATGGGGCATTGCTGCAGGCGGCCTCCTGAGATGGCCGTCGGCGAGGAGACGATGGAGGATGGGGGGGAAGGAGAGAAGGACCTGCTTTTTTAGGGTGGACCCTGCATGACAACAGCACCTGCTCCAGCCACTCAGATGGCTGGAAACCCCGGGCTCCCATTGGCCAGCTATAATGCGTCTCCCTGGCGACCACCGGGCGGTTCTATGGCTGTCAGTCGGGAGCTTGAGTGACAGGCGGGTCGTGAGAAGGTTCCGTTTGGTCTCCTGTGGTGGTTTTAGCAGGTGTGGCTGTATCACCAACAGAACCTCATTAGGAAACGACACCTCCACACCCGTAAACATCCCGTTTAGTTTGATGGGAGGATAGCATGGGACCGGGTCGATGTTTTGAGTCGATGTTTTGCTTCATGAATTGGCATCTCGAAGGGAGCCCTTGTCTGATGGGATGGCACGATGTGCGTACTCGTTAACTCACTTTGTCCCTGGAAACACACGCGCACACGCACACTGCAGACGCACACACACTCACACACTGCCAACACACATACATACACAAGCACACACACACGCACATACATACACAGACACACACACACCCAACACACACAACCCGTGCACACACACCATTCTCTTCTCCAAATCACCTGAGACCGTCTTTGAGAAGACTTAGACAGGGCCCCGCTTCGCAGAGTCGGCCATTTTGTTTCTTTTCTGTTTCTTGAATGAGCAGCAGACCTTCTGCTCTACTGTACATGTTTAAAAACCTGTCATTTGAGACAGTCATTGAATGAATAATTAATGTGAGGGAAGCTCTCTCTTTAGGCCTATGGGATGCTTGTAAAACACTGTGAGTCATGTGCGTGGCCCCCGGATTAGCACTGATATCCGCTAATGTGTGTGAGAGTCGGACTCCTCTTTTTTTGGCCGGCTCGCTCCGCTGCGTAAATTATCATTCCTGAGCCCGAGCCAGCGCTGGCAGCCAGCCCCTCCCGGCTCCACCGTCTGATAAAAACAGCATTTGCATCCGAGAGGGAACTGGCTTGGGAAGACAGCAAGCCTTTTGTTGTGCGGAAGCTAATATCGCTCTTAAACTTTCGTATTTAAAGGTCCTCGGAAGACGGTGCACATCGATTGGCGCACTTTGTGATTTACAGCATTGTCAGGCTTTCGCCTCCGTTTTTGTTTTGTTCTGTTTTGTTTTTTGGGGGTCGTTCAGGGGAAACGGGGGTGGGGATGGGGGACGATTTGGATTTCAAAAGTATTTGCCTGCATCATAAATTGGTGATGTCAGCTGTGTGTTCTAAAATTTCCATTTTTTTCCGCGGGGCTTTTTTGAGTGGAGAGATGAGGGCAAGGAGGGTTTGCCCCCTGACTCATACTGAGAGCTGTGAAGAGGATTTCGGGAAGAGCTCAGCAACTGCACAAAATGGCGGTGATGATGTGCTGGTGTGATCAGAGAGCCGTAGCCCTCCGTGGGGGTCAGAGGGACGGGACTCGACAGATCGGAAGACAATCGGGCTGTGGGCGGAACGCTCATGTTCTGCCGCAGAGGTGCATTGTGGGATCTCTTAATTTCCTAACAAACTAGAGAATTGACGAAGGCTGTCTGCAACATCCCGTTAACTCTGGAGGGTGAGGAGTGCACTGAGCCTGATTCTCCACCAGGGGGCTGTACAGAGCAGGCAGACCGCAGGCGCCCGGTCGGCCAGAGGGGTCAGTGTTGAGCGAATGACTGAAACCCTCCCTCCCTGGGTGACTGTTTCCTTTATGTCACCCTGTGAAGGCTTCAGAATTAGGACGCTGCATGTGTTCAGTTTATAAAAGCTTGGAACAATACTCTCTGGAACTTGACAATTCATTCCTGTCCACTGTGGGGGACCTGTGTCTCTGGTTTTAACCTCAAGAATCATATATTCTACTACAGTATACTGAAACCTATGCTATGAGGAACATTCAATAAAATTTTTATACATAATATTTTTTAAATGATTTTCGTCACAAAAGATTTTTGTCACTTGTATTATGCCAAAAAATTAAATACTTTTTTTTCAGCTGTATCTCATGAAGATATCACCCCTCGTTTTACATCGTCATCAGGAAAGTAGCTCTTAGTCAGCAGGTATCTGGCCCTGCATTGTTCGTCTGTAAAAACGTCCTAATTTGCTTCCACAAAGGAGCCTTCCTGTTCTCCACCCTATGGCAGTGCTTTACCCAAATCATGTAAATCTCTCCCTGCGTAATTACACTTACGTCACTGAGAGTCACCTCACTTGAGTTCATTTCTTTGGTTTTGCTTTTGTATGTACCAGGTGTTCTAAAGCTTGTCCTGCAGTTTCTTTACCAAAACCCCAAAATCCCAAACTCCAAACCCCAAAACCCCAAACATCGAAAAACCCAAAACCTCAAATGCAAAAAACCCCAAACCTAAATACCCCAAACCACAAACCCGAAACCAAAATCCTAACCCCCAAAATGGCTGCATTTCTCCCGCACTAGAGAAGAGACGGGCCGGCCATGTAGAAGAGGGATGGTGTGAGTGAGGAGGGAGCAGTACAGGGCCTTAGAAGGAGGTGTGGCTTAAGCGCACGGGGCTGTGGAGAGGGGGGAGGTGTGGGGGTTAAGCACACGGGGATGTGGAGAGGGGCTGAGTTCATGAAGGGAGGGGGAGGTGAGAGGAGGTGGGGGGAGGAGTGGGGGTTAAGCACACGGGGCTGTGGAGAGGGACTGAGTTCATGAAGGGAGGAGGAGGTGGGGGGAGGTGTGGGGGTTAAGCACACGGGGCTGTGGAGAGGGACTGAGTTCATGAAGGGAGGAGGAGGTGGGGGGAAGTGTGGGGGTTAAGCACATGGGGCAGTGGAGAGGGACTGAGTTCATGAAGGGAGGGGGAGGTGGGGGGAGGTGAGGGAGACTGGTGCCTTTAAAAAAAAAAACTACGTTGAAATGCGATTTAAAGCGTTTGATATTGAAGTGCGTATACTGAAGCATGTCATAATACCAGCTCGGGCCACATGAATACTGAAGGAACGTGCATGTAGTAACGTGTCAACACCTCCCTCTAGAGGAGGAAGCAGTGCGGCCTCAAAGTGACGGGGCCATGCCGATGTCTGTCTGTACAGGGTCTGTCTTCCTGGCAGCCAATGTTTTTTTGTTTTTTGAGAGCGAAAACCGCTTCTTCCTGAATTAAACTCTCATTTCCCTCCCCCACCGTACGCATCACATCCTGTCCTCTGCGGCTCCCTTGGCGGAGGTTTTTAAAAATAGGTAATTAAAAATGCATGAATGGAGTATGCGGGAGGAGAGAATGTTTGGAGAGTGACAGATGCGCTGAAATATCACTACGATTTATACAACATGTTAATTCCTTAGTTTTATCGTGCTGTTGAAAAAGCATACGGAATGTTTGACATAATATGCTGCTTTATTTAGCATTGTATTTATATAGCAAATGTATTCATTTATTGCGCTAGGCTATGTAAAATGGCTCTTGCAGATTTTAAAATGGCTGTCAACGGACAACGAGCTGGATGGTACAGTACTTACCTGCCACAGCTTGCTCAGTCTGGGGTGGGTTTTACGTGCAAAACGAACACGGCGCTTTTAAAACGGTGGATAATGAGGCTGTGTTTGATGTGTCTGGGAGGCGGTTCGATAAACACTCGGTGAAAATAAGACCTGCATCTGTCACGTTTTCCTTCGCTAAATGGGCCACGGCTACGCTACAGTCAGGGAACTGACGGCACCTATAGATTTTATCCAAGCAAATTTATTTTTCGCGGCTTATTTCTCCGAGGCTGTTTATTCGTAACACAAAGAAAAGAGGAAGAATGTACTAGAACGCTGACAACTGTTCTGAGGCTCTGAGTTGTACACGCTGAGTGAATTTTACTCTTAGTAGAATATCTTTGATAGGTAGTTGCATTTATATCGTGCTTTTCTCACACTCACTGTGCTTTACATTGACGAGGGGGGAAACTCCTCAACCAGTCCGAAGCCCAAAACATAAAGTGGCTCCTCTCAAATCCCAAGGGGTTGAGAAAATTGAGTAAGTTTAATTTATTTGGGTGTTAATAGGGGCTCAAAGCAATAGTACAGCAGTCATTTTGATTGGTTGAAAAAGTATAAGGTCAAGATTTTTTGGGATATTAGGGTAGTTACGCATGAGTGCCATTTGACACTCTTGGGTCTGAAAGGGCTAAGAGTTTAATGGTCACTGAGCTTTGTGCTGTGGTTCTCCTACAGATAGCCCACTGGAGTTTGGGAGTAGAGCACGTACTGGAGGTGTTTGTGGGAGTTGAGCACCTATTGGATGGGTTTGTGTGAGTTGAGCACCTATTGGACGGGTTTGTGGGAGTTGAGCTCCTATTGGACGGGTTTCTTGGAGTTGGGCACCTATTTGATGGGTTTGTGACAGTTTAGCACCTATTGGAGGGGTTTGTGTTGGGCGACTCGGCTGGATAATCCCCTCAACGCTTGGCTGTGGTCTTTTTGATCCCAGCCCCTGCCTGGACCAATCACGTTACTCCACCGTGTCCGTCTTCCCGGCTGTGGAAGAGGAGCTGTGATCTCCTTTCGTGAGAGAGATGGACAGCACACACTGCCCACTGTGCGAGACGCGGGCCGACACAACCAGAGAGGAGGGGGAGGGAGGGAGGGAGAAAGGAGAATAGCAGGAGAAAGAAAGAGGGATGGAGTGAATAAAGGGGCTGCAGGAATGGAGGATAGAGAGACGGGATAGAGGGAGAGATGGACGGAAAGAGGAGAGTGTGAGCAGTAGAGGGAAGTGGGATTGTCCCTGGTTACGATTAGCACTTAGTGGTATCGCTCTGCCATGTAATGTAATGTATTGTATATGCGCACAGGGCATTGGGTTGAAAGTACAGGATAAGAAGAGTAAAGAGGTTTTCCCTGTGAGGCGTACGGGAGTCTCCGTGCTACTCCCAGCCGTGTGTGAGATGAGCACACACACTCTCCGTGCTGCTCCCAGCCGTGTGTGAGATGAGCACACACACTCTCCGTGCTGCTCCCAGGCGTTAGATGAGCACACACACTCTCCGTGCTGCTCCCAGGCGTTAGATGAGCACACACACTCTCCGTGCTGCTCCCAGCCGTGTGTGAGATGAGCACACACACTCTCCGTGCTGCTCCCAGCCGTGTGTGAGATGAGCGCACACACTCTCCGTGCCGCTCCCAGCCGTGTGTGAGATGAGCACACACACTCTCCGTGCCCGGCCCACGTTCACAGCTGACGGCGCGCGCGGTTATCACCGAAAGCAAACAGCGTTTATCCAAACCCATTAACGCGGCGCTGCGAGCCCAAACAGCCGGTCTGCATTATTCATCACGCCACGCCACGCCGCGTTCTCACGCGGGCCTCCATAGGGCTCCCAGCTCTCCCGACTCCCGGCTCACACACTTATTCATCTATTTACTCGCTTATCTCTGCCTGCGTTTAGCCAGCAAACAATACATCATTTTACTGTTTTGGAGCGGCTCCTCGGAATGTATGCACGCGTTAGCAGCAGCTGAGTGTGATGATGAATGTGTTTGGGGGTTACCGTGGTGACGTGGTGGGGAGATGCGGGTGACCCCAGCGGGGCCTGGAGGGTTTCGGTGGTGGGGGCCGGGGCAGGACGTTTAATGGGTACGGAGTGTCCCGATCAGCGGAGACAGGCCTGGGGAGGGAGGTACGCGATATGGGACGACTGTGCGCACCCTGGCTCTTTAGAATACACTGATAACCTTCAGGGGCCTGTTTACTCCCACCCCCGCCCTCCACAGGGGCTGTCAGGGGAGCAGGTACCAAATCTCCAAATCTTGGAGACTCTCCAAGTTGTGTTTGTGCTCTCGCTGCAGCGGGGCGTTCTCTCCCCTGGTGCGAGCCGGGCCCGGTTGGGTTCACGCTCTCGGGTTTTAGGGGATTGTGGGAAGGAAAGGCCTCCGGTCACCGGTCACGGACACCGCCTCGCGAGCGGCCAGGACGAGGCAGGGAGACGGCGGGAGCCGTGTGGCGGTGTGGCGGGATTCAGGGCCGCTCATTTCCCTACGGCGTCTGCAGGCCGACGCCGGGGTGTTTGCGTCTCGGTGAAGCCCAGGCATGGATGCACCACTGCCTGGCAGAGGACGTGCCAACGAGACGCGTATTTGAATAACGCTTCACGCTGCCTTTGTTGTCATGGTCGCCAGCCGGCCAGGGTGGGGTCAAACCAGGACTTCTCATAAAGAAATAAGCCCCCACCGCTTTGGATACAACCACACTGCTGACCCTGTCTGACCCGCCCAAGCACTCCTAGATCTAGTGGTTTATGCTGTGACAACTGTGCGTTTGTGTGTCTATGTGTATATGTGTGTATGTGTGTGTTAGCACGTGTGTGTGCGTGTGTGTGTGTATGTGTGTGCACTGGTGTGCGCCTGTGCACGCATGTGTGTATGCGCGCATGTGTGTGTGCGTATATGTGTGTGTGTGTGTGTATGCCTACTTAGCATGTGTTTTTGTCTTGCCGTTGGGCGCTCCGGTGGGAATGATGGGTCGCACAGGGACGCTGGGGTCCCACAGGGACGCTGGGGTTCCACAGGGACGCTCGGGTCCCAGGACAGTTCATTAGCTATGGAGGGTGAGACTGCAGCTGCTGGGGAGGTTAGCTAACCCAACAGTGCCCCCTGTGTGGCCTTCGGTGGTACTGAACCTGCCCCAGTACCTCACCCTGGTCCACCCCTTTCCATTGGCCTTAGCCCTGTGCTTTACAGATATGGATGTGTGTTGAACCCATTACCAATCATGCTGGGATTGACTGGAAGGGGGTAGTGGTTGTTGTATAATTGTTAGCAGTTCCTATAATTGCTTTTGAGTTTGGGTTCATGGACCCCCCCGGCACTGTTGGGGGTCCTTAGCCAGCTGGGACATTCACAGATAAAATGCCCCAGCCCAGGATGGGAATCTCCAACCCCCCCACGCGCCCCCAATACACAATCTTTATAGAACATCTTTATAAACCATATAAGCCTTTGTGGGGGTCCCTGAATCAGAAAAGGGAGTCTATAGTATATTGTGTATGGGTCTGTGTTGTGGTTCCAGGTGAAGACATCTACATCAGCCTGTATGGAGGTGCCACGGATGTCAACGTCCGGCTGGAAAGGAACTCTGTCATCGTGGAGCGCACCTACATCACTATGGCCAATCAGCGCACTGTCGCCATAGTGAACCGCAGTGATGTCATCGTCCACTACCAGTGGAAGAGCCAGGCCACCGAGGAGGAGGAGTCACAACAGAAACTGAGGTGGGTGGGGAGGGCGTGGTTTGTCGTCACAGAGCCCAAACTTAGCTTCACTACATTGTTTCAAGTTTTGGCTGTGATGTGTTCGTAGAAAAAATCGGAAAGAGCTCCACCAATCAAAGACCGTGTTGCGAACCAATCAAACAGCGTTGATGATGATTGGTGGATGCTCTCTGGCTACTCCAGAGTATCCAGCAGTCCCTGTTGTCGTTGTTCGATTGGTTGTTACCAACGTGTGCAGTGGTTGGTGGAGCTTTTTTTTTTCTACAATCAAGGTGGGTCAATTTGGTTTATTCCTGTATTATTCTCCCTGAAGCAAACGGGTGTTTCCTGCAGGGTATACTGCTATTGTAGGGGAGGCTAGAAAGAGCAGGGAGCTGCAGGGTGGGTTAAAGCGGTCCTAAAATGGCCGGAGACCTCCAGGAGAGTGGAGAGGAATCAGCAGCCTGTCAGGCCCCACTCCGGAGCAGCGTCAGACGCCCGTTAATCGCTCGCAGGCGGACGTGTTGGTGGGACGCGCCCGGTTTTCGGGGGGCTGCCGTGACCACCCCACCCCTGTGTTCCTGTTCCTCTCCAGCTGGCCCGTCTCTCCCCTGGCAGGGTCACCCAAAATTCAGTTCCATTTCATCTCGTCTCGGTCCTGGTGTGGCTGAAAATGTGTTTATGCTGCAGGTGGATGAAAATATGTAGCAGCAGACAGCTTTTTTCAGCGTTTCTATTATTTTTTATAACTAACCAATTCGGCTGACTGAATATAGATGTGTTTTGGTAAGCTTTTTTTCTTTTGATGTCAAATTCAAATTAAAATTGACTTTTTTATTGTTTTTTGTCAAAGCAGCTTTGGGTAAATGTTGTTTACTCTCATTTTCTCTCTCCTTCGCCATCTTTCCCCCTTTTCTTGGTTTACCTCTCCTCTCTCCCCCCTCCCCCCCCCCCCCCTTCCCCCTCTGCCTCCCTTTCCCTCCCCTCTCTCCCCCTCCTTCCCCCCTATCCCTCCGTCCCTCTCCCTCCTGTCCCAGGATGCACTCTCAGCTGCAGCAGGAGGAGGAGGGGGAGATGGAGCAGTTCCTGTGGGAGTGTGGTGCTGACCCCACCCTGCGGGACCGCCTCTCCCTGCTCTCCAGAACCTTCCAGGAGCGCCGGCGCCAGCTGCAGGACGACACACCGCCGTTCAGCCACGCCCACATCTCCCTCGACCCTGCGGTACGCACACACACACACACACACTCACACACACACACACACACTCACACACACTCACACTCACACACTCACACACACTCACACTCACACACACACACACACACACTCACACACACACACACTCACTCACACACACACACACACACACACAAATACACACACACACACACGCACGCATGCTCGTGTAAACACACGTACACACACACACGCACGCATGCTCGTGTAAACACACGTACACACACACACGCACAAGCACATGTGCACATACACACACACGCATGCACACACCCACACACACACATGCACACACACACGCGCGCTCGTACAAGCACACGCACGCACGCACACACTCAAACACACGCGCACACGCACGCTCGTGCAAGCACACACATTCAAAGTCAAGTTTGCAAGTGAAGTTTTAGTATGATTTGGAGCCAGAGACTGCACAGTAGGGAAGACCATGCAGCTCCTCCACTAAGCATGTGAGACAGAATCATGTAATCTGTCCCTGATTCGTCCAGAAAGTATTGCTGTATTGTCCTAATAACACAATAACTGAAAGAAAATCAGTACTTGGGGAGGCATTCAATGGAATGAAAAACATTGATTGCGACTACATTTTCTTGTGGGAAAAAATTATTGACTTTGCATTTTGACCGCAATTGTGCCATTGACTTTAGTGGTGCTAGTGAGCACCGTCTCTCAGCATGACCAGGAAATGAGCTTCAAAAAAGGTTTTGGCTGCTTGGCTAAGACCAGTGAGTATCTGGTGCCAGTGGGAGTCTCAGACCAGGGGGATAGACCTTCTTAGCTCTAAAACCAAGGCCCTGTCCAGCTACGCCGCTACCCCCCCCCCCCCAGAGAAGAGGTCCCTCTGAGCCTTTCCTTACAGAAGTGCAACATACTTTACATTTTAGGCTTTTAGCAGAGCACTCCTCTCCTGACCGACTCAGACATGGCACTGTTGTATTTCTCAGACTAAGTGGCATGGCTTCCTTTTAGCAACTGCGCGAGTGAGAGAGCGATTCTGACTGTACTGCTCCACACATTCTCCATTCTCACAGCCATCGAAAAAGACAAGGAGATCCGTTAAAATGAGAACAAAATCTCCTTATTAAACAACAACAAAAATATTCTTCTACAAATTTCAAGGTACAATAGGTATGATTTTTGTGTTAAAACATTGTTACCATTGTAAATCCCTTCCTATCATTGAAAAAGGCTCACTGACATGTTGACTCACCCTCTGCCTGTGTTTATAGTCCTTAAATTCGGGTTTGACAGTGTTGTGGTTTGACAGTGTTTGTTGCTGCTATTCCTCTCTTGACCATTAGAAATGACCTATTGTACCTTTAAACAAATGAATACATGAAATACTGAGTGTGTCAGTTAAGGTGAGTTAGGTAAAAAAAACAATTTAAAAAATTGTACTGTTCCCCTGTCTAGCAGGGCCTCCGAACCAACCTCACTTCCCCCGTGATATCCTGTCTGCTGGCTGCAGTACACAGAAAGTGCAGCAGGGTTCAAGACTAACACAAACACATACATATGGCAATATGACTCTTACACTAAAGCCTGTTTTATACTTCTGCGCAGTACATGCTAAAATGGGTCTATGGCAGTGTTGTGGCCGTATGTGAAGGTTTCAGACCACATCTGTATAGATGTTGCCTTCCTCCCAAAGATTTTTAAAGGCGACTAGTTTGCAACAGCTGCCTGCATCGCAACACAGATAATGGTTGGTTGTCAGGAGATGTGAGGTGGTATAATGGTCACTCGTGTGGCGCTAGTTATCTTCCTGTCGCGAGTTTTAAGCAGCAAGTATGGAGCGATTTGATTGGAGACTCGCTGAATTGGCTTTTGTAAGTGGCTGTGGGTAATAGTGTGTGCTCAGTGATTATGATGTAATCATGATGTAATACATCAGAGACACAGCAGACCGGCCTGTGACTAATGGCTTTAACCTTAAGGCAGTTTAAGGGTGAGCGGTTCAGGACAGGGGCTGTAAATCTCAGCTTTATTGTCTGTTTCAGGTACATCCCCACTGTCATGTCCTTCAGGAAGGTAGTAGTGCTGAATTGCTTTGGGAGCACATCCCAGCTTTGTGATTGGATGGCAGGCAGACACTCTGGGCTCTGGGAGTTGCTGGTCTGAGTTAAAAAATGACAAACATGTCAACATGGCGGAGAATGAGGATGGCGTTTAAGCCATCAGGCTTCTCTGTAGGTCTGCCAGCGGTGAAGTGAAGCTGCCCATGCCGGCTCGTGTGTCCCAAAATCCCCCTCTCCCCTCCGTGACCCCCGGTCCCTGATTTGTGCCGGTGCTTTGGGTGGAGTGACAGTGACGGATTGACGCTGCCGGTTAATTCGGCCGATGCCGAAAAGGCGAGATCAGCACATCCCGCCCCTGCCCCGGATGAAATAAAGCAGTGCCCTCCCGTGCCCCCCAGCCTCACAGCGCAGGATGGGACAGTGATGTCTGCGTTTAAATCTCTCCCCGGACAGCCACGGCTCCACTTCATGCAGGGCCTTTTCCTGTTTTCAGAAACCTTTCTTTCCCCTTTTACCATGATATTGTAGAAAATATATGAGTATTAAGTATAAAGACACACAGTCCTCATAAAGACACACAGTCCTCATAAACACACACAGTCCTCACAGAAACACACAGTCGTCACAGAAACACACAGTCGTCACAGAAACACACAGTCCTCATAAACACACACAGGAGCAACATTAGCTCAGGAGGTAGAGCGGTCGTCTGGGTTCCCTGTCCAGTTTTCGAACTACAACAACATGTAGAATGATGGCCTCTTATAGGTTTCTTAAGGTAAACTTATATACTTGTAAAAGAGAACTTTGCTCTCAGATGGCCTCTCCCTGTTTTAATAAAGGATTTTTAAAAGGTGTGATACAGTAGTCATGTGGGGCTGTCTCCTGTCCTTCTCACAGGAAGGGGATATCTGGCCCAACAGTTCAGCTGAGGTCAACATCATCTTCAAACCGACCGAAGCCAGGATGTACCATCTGACCGTGTACTGTGACATCACAGGTAAAAAACACAATGATAATACTGATTGTGCTTATTTAATGCCTTCCATCGCTTGATTCCATAGTATTTTAGATGTGGGAACCTCATCTCAATCACTATTAATGTGCAGAATCCCATCCGAATGAATCAGAAGGCTTGTCAATACAGGAGACGGAGACTATATTATGACAGGACAGGGGAAAGCTGTTGTGTACTTTGACTTCACAGACTGTAATGTGACCTCACTGTTAAAGGACACTGAAAGATTATGGATACAAACATATTTTCGGCAAATAAATAATTAAATCTCATCATTGTACTGTACAGTGGACAAAAGGTCTCTTTGTCCTCATTCTCGGAGTAACTTGAGCAGTTTCTAGTGCCTGTCTATGAATATACAGCTTTCCCTTTTCTTTATAAATGATAATTCACTTGTAAGAATGGCAAATTATAATACCTTACCTACCACTTCAAGGAAAAAAGAACAAAGTGCTGGTAATATTCAAACATCCTGCTCTCCGTATCCCTGATTTCCATGTATTTAAATATCGGCTGGAGTTCCACAAGCAGGTGGCAATCCCAACGGAAAAAAACAAACAAAAAAAACAAAACAAAACACGAAAGGCCATTTTTATTTTGGTCCGGCGTGTGTTTGTGTGGTATATCGTGGGAGATAAGCGCAGGTTTCGCTTGTGTTGCTCAGAAAGGCTTTGTGGTTGCCTCGGCGTGCACAGAAGCTGAAAGCTGGTTTGCTTCCCTCTCTGGCTGGGTCATACAGGCGGCTCTTGTTGCTTTAGAATGGAACAGACTGTTAAAGAGCTGGAAAGCAGACGCCTGGCCCTGACTCCGCGGCCTTGTCGCTGCTCCGTAGTTGGAGCCCGGCCATCGCAAGCCTCAGGGAGATAAATTATTGCTACAGTGGGTCACGGTTCTGGTCCAGGTTAGCGGTCCCTCATTAAACGGTACCGGAGCTGATATCTGGTCCAGTTAATTACAGCAGACCTCGACCTGTCTGCTGCTCTTCGTGTACGGCATTGGACAGGGAGTGTCTGACTCCCTTCCACAGGGCCAGTGTTTGATATAGTGTGAATTAAGACCAGATCCTCCAGATATGCTCTTGCCTAGTTAACCAAAGCATTTTTATTGTGTGAAAATGATCCCTTTGCGGAAGATTGGGTGATTCTGCAGTGGTACAAGCAAGCACCTGTACCCCCTTCCCCCCTAAATATGTACTGCTTTGAGATGACAGAACTGGAATGTTTGTGTTGGCAAAGCAACATTTCCCACCAGCCATAAAGCCGAGTTCAGACCAAAGATTTGTGGTGCGATGAAACCGTTGCAGAGAGGAGTTGCTGCAGTATGACCAACCTGTCTCAAAATGTCCCTCACAAACCACATTTCCCACATGTCTTAGAAGACCTGTATCCCTCATGAACTACATTTCCCACAAGCTTAGAAGGCAAGTATCCATAGCAAACCACATTTCCCACAGGCCTTAGAAGGCCTGTATCCCTCACAAACCACATTTCCCACAAGCCTTAGAAGACCTGTATCCCTCACAAACCACATTACCCACAAGCCTTAGAAGACCTGTATCCCTCACAAACCACTTTTCCCACAAGCCTTAGAAGACCTGTATCCCTCACAAACCACATTTCCCACAAGCCTTAGAAGACCTGTATCCCTCACAAACCACATTTCCCACAAGCCTTAGAAGGCCTGTACAAACTCCATTTCATAGAGCCATAAGCCATAGAGCCATAAGCCATAAGGTTCCATGAAAAGCAGAGCCTGTATCCCTCACAAACTACATTTCCCACAAGCTTTAGAGCTTCATAGAGCCACAAGGTTCAGGAGTCACTACATGGTCTATGTTTTATGTGTGCACATGTTTACATGTCTGTGTGTTTAAATTCATGTATGTGCAAAAATTGTGTGTGTGTTTGTATGCGTTCTATGTACAAGTTTCTGTGTATGTGGGGGTTAGTGGAGGTAGTTTAACAGTGCCCCCCCCCCCCCTCTCTCTCTCTCTCCTTCTCTCTCTCTCTCTCAGGACGAGAGTCTCGATTGCCCTTGCGCATAAAAGGAGAGGGAATCGGCCCGAAGCTGCAGTTTAACTTCCAGCTGCTGGACATGGGCAACATCTTCATCAACTCCAGCCACACCTATGAGGTACCCAGCAGGGCTGAGTCCAGGGCTCTTAACGTCCTGCAGCGTCCAGCGACCAAACTGGAAATCCCGTGAAAAAGCAGTGGAGGTTCTCAGCCTGTCTGCTCTGACATCCCACGGCAATAACATTTTAGACTCCTGTTATGATATAGCACAATGCAAAAACACTAAATTATGAGTTACTGTAGTGGGCAGATGGACACCATTTGACATCTGAAAAGTTTGAATGAGTTTATTTTTCTGGTGTGGGGTAACAGTTGGGGGTAACTGTTGGGGGTAAGGGTGAACTCACTGGGGGGGGGAGTGAGGGGTAACAATGAGCTCACTGGGGTAACAGCTTAAAGCAGGTTTTGCCTGCAGTGCTGAAGCCGGATGAGAGGTCATGGTTAGAGGGGACCTGAATGAGAACGTGTTCATCTCCCCAGCCTTGGCCCATCTTTACCTGCAGATACACTGAAAGCAAAAAAAAAAAAGAAAAGAAAAACACAGAACAGCACAGAAAAAAAGAGTAAGAGAAGAAGAGAAAGCAATCCCCAGCGCGCGTGGAGGACTAACGGGCCGGATGATCGGCCTGACCCCGGAGCGAAGGCGCTTTATCGAGCGCGCTCAGACGGGCGCTGTGATTAATGGAGCCGCGCTCCGGGGCGCTTAATTAACGCCCCGCTCCGAGACGAGTGCTCCGATACCGCCGGGTCGACCGCTGACCGTCCGCCCGGTGACATCCCCTGACAGCGCGGATACGGGAGCACTAGATCAGCCGGGCTGCGCGCGTCTCAGCGCCCTCCGGCACGTGTTAAAGGTACAATAGGTCATTTCGGACTTCTAACGGTCAAGAGAGGAATAGCACCTTCAAACCACAACACTGTTTATCCCTCCCCCTTCTCTGTAAACGCGCTGACGTTGAAACGCCATTGGCTGTGGCAATTAGAACCAATTTTCAACCAATGAGATTTAATTATTTTACAGTTACACAATGTTTTGGTGTTGGGCCGTCAACTGAATATTCTGAAACCTGAATTTAAGGACAATAAACACAGGCAGAGGGCGAGACAGTGAGCCTTTTTCAATGATAGGAAGGGATAGGAAGTGGTCTTGTTACAATGTTTTAACACAAAAATCTGACCTATTGTACCTTTAATGGCTATGTGCTGCAGAGGGGTAGTTTTCAACCCCAGCCCCCAGTCCTGAAGGACCTGCTTTAGCTGCAGCCAATATCTCCGTCCATTACAGCTGCTGAAAACCGGTGGTGAAACGTTCTCCTGGAATATTTTTACGTAGCGACAGATTTGGCTCATTTGATGTTGTCTGTGTATGAAGTCTTCTTTCTTCCACGGACGGTTTTAGTGTCAGCGACCGGATCGATGTGGTGTTATTAACTGCCTCCGGTGTAATGTGGCTGTAAGAGTGCGAATGCCTCCACAGGCTTTAAATTACATTGAAAATGAAGAAATGAATGAAGAACAATGAACTGAAACCCTGGGATGTTTGAGAGCCCCTTCTGCACGCCCACCAAATCACTTAGCGCAGTTCTGTATTATGATAATAAACCCCAATTAATTAACCTCAAGACTTTGCAACCTCCAGAGGCCTTCACCTAGACTTATAGCCATCCAGGCCCCCCCTGGTTTGTTATATAATTATTATTATTTTTTAAACAATACTGTGTGAGACCGAGGAGTGGGGGGGGCTCAGATTGCCATGATGGACCGATGACATCTGAGAGGGGGGCGGGTATTGGACTCCCTACATGACCTCTGCACACCCCCCGGGTGTAACCAAAACAAATTTTAAAACCAAAATGAGAACTGTCAGTCAAAAACATTATTGTAACCTGGAATAAAATGAATAAGCACGCCGATCCAAAAGGCTAAAACCCGTTCAGCAAACACAGTGATGAAACACAGCTGGCTGTGATGGTGGAGCACTGTGCACTGGAGCGCAGTGTGGGGCGATTGAGAGAACTGGGCTTAGAGACAGCTGTGCTGTGTTTCCAGACGAGGACACATTGCGTTTATAGTGTTTATGCACGATTCTGACTGAAGCACCATCAGAGAGCATGAGGGGAGAGCAAACTGGCCGTATTTATACCCTGCCAGACTGCAGTCATCCCAGGGCTCAGGTGCCAGAGGCCTGCCAGAGATCCAACCGGACATAACTTCTTGTTCAAGCTGCTTTCCATTTACTGGAAGTGTATTCATATTTACTATTTACTATTTAGCTTTACTGTTTACTATTTAGCTTGCCTATTTAGCTTTTAGGCAAACCAAGCAGTGGGTACAATTAGGGTTAGCTTGCTGGGCTGAATGGCCTGTTACAATGTTGCAATGTTCGCCCTTACAATGTTATTTCTCGCTTCATGCCGCAGACTCAGAAGTTCCACTCTTCCAGCTGTTCTAAAGCCCACTGGTATCTGGGAACTTCTGTAAATCTGTAAAATACCCTCCTTCCCACACAAAGGCTGTCTGGGCCAATCAGAAAGTCACAACAACAGAAAGCTCCGGAAAGGCAGCGGTCCCCTTTGACGTCATAAGAACCTTCGGGTTCTCCAGCTCCATGGCAACAGAATTTTTAAAAATCAGATAGAGATCAAAATCGAAGCAGCGAAGTCCAGTGTCAGTCCGCGGCCCTCTGACAAATCCCTTTTAATAAAAGAGAAATGAGGTGGAGGAGAGGAGAGGAGAACCGGAGCCCCTGAACGCGCTTTCATCCGTTCATCGCTGGCACTTCGACGTCTCCTAATCTACCTCAGATGGCCGTAATCTTCCTTCCCACGACACCCCTGTTTCCGTTGAATAATTAAAGCTCGATTATAGCTACGTGCGGCGCGTCTTTAAAAAGCCGGCGTCTGCCGTTGTTTGTGTCTGAGCCGGAGGGCCGGCTGTCGGGGAGCGCGGGTAGAGCCGGGGGCGGTGGTGATGACGCACGCTGTGCAGGGGGACGCTGGTCTCGTGAGGCGCTAAGGCCACGCCCGGTTCAGCCCGCCGGGGCCAGGCAGGTCTGGGGAAGGCCTGTAATGGGGAGGCCGTATATGAAGGTCGGGCAGCTCGCAGGCTTTTAGGATTACATTTCAAACGGCTATTCCCTGGGTCTGCTCTTATCCTGTAATCCTTCTTTTCCCCCTTTCTCTCTTTCTCTCTCTTTCGTAATCGACTGGTAACAAAATGCCTTTGGCAGGAAAATGTTTCTCTCGATATGGCCGAAGTATAAGGCGATATATTTGAACAAGAACGCAGATGAGTGATCAGAAATTGATGTACAAGACATATGTACGTGCTTTTTATATTATACATATAATATGTGTGTATATACTATATCTCTCTCTGCCTCTTTCCCTCTCTCTCTCTCTCAGATTTCCAGAATGCTTTTTTGGTATAAAATACAGATATTGAGGAAAAAAACCCAGATATCTTTCTCTATTTCTGTCTGTCTCTCTCCATCTCTCTCTCTCCTTCTCCCCCCTCTCTCTCTCCCCCTCTCTCTCCCCTCTCTCTCCCTCCCTCTCTTTCTCCTCCCTCTCTCTCCCCCTCTCTCTCCCTCCCTCTATCCATCTCTCCCCCTCTCTCCCCCTTTCTCTTCCCCTCTCTCTCTCCCTCTCTCCCTCGGTCTCTGTAGTTTCTGGATGAGGTAAAGAGCTGCAGGCTGGTAGCAGCTGTGTCTGTGGTGTGTGTGTGTGTGTGTGTGGTGTGTGTGTGTGTGTGTGTGTGTGTGGTGTGTCTGTGGTGTGTGTGTTGCGTCCTGATGAAAGCTCTGCTGTAGGAGGAGAATGAAGCCTGACTTCAGTGTGTCCCAGTTGCTGATGAAGAGATTACCATGAGGAACACACTCACACACACACACACACACACACACACAATCTCACACATTAACACACATTAACACACACATACACACAAACACACACACACACAGACACACACTCTCACACACTGTCCTTCCTGAGCGTCCCCTCTCTCTCCCCAGGTGCTTCTGTCCAATAAGGGTCTGATCGATGCCCCGTTCCGCCTGGTGCCCCCAAACTCAGCCCTGGGGCGGTGCTTCAGTTTCAGCCCCAGTGAGGGGGCGGTGCCCCCCGGGGCCTGCCACTCCATGGAGGTCTCCTTCTGCTGCCGCACCCTGGCCGTCTTCACCGAAGAGTTCCTCTTCTCTGTGGAGGGAAACCCTCAGCCTGTGTCCCTCATCTTCAGGTACCCCCTCACCCTCACCCCCTCACCCTCTCACCTACCCCCCTCACCCCCTCACCCTCTCACCTACCACCTCACCCTCACCCCCTCACCCCCTCACCCTCTCACCTACCCCCTCACCCTCTCATCCTCACCCCCTTACCCTCTCACCCTCATCCTGTCACCTACCCCCCTCTCCCTCTCACCTACCCCCTCATCTACCTACTCCCCCTGCCATGTGCCCCCTCACCCTGTAATGTGCCCCCTCACCCTGTCACTCAGCTCTGTCCCTCTATCCCCCGCTGCCCTGCCCCGCCCCGCCCGTCTCGGAGCCCCAGTTTTGGGGCTTGTGTCTGAACCCTCCTGATCTCCCACAGTGGGCGCGTGATGGGACCCACGTTCCACTTCAGCGTTCCCCGGCTAGACTTCGGCGACGTGGCCTTTGGTGAGTGCCACTTTTGTGGATCATCTCCTGTATTATTCTCCTCCTAACAGCCGCGGGTACGTGTCTGACCTTTTGTGAATAGCAGTTTTACACCAGTCAGAGTTTTTAATGCTGCTCAGAGTCACCTCTTGTCTCACAAGTAGATCACCAGCTGCATTAAGAATTGTCCGCCTTATCAGATGACTCATTTTGTAACAGAAAAGTTATCTTGTGCTTTATAGAGTGAAGTACATGAGCACTATTTTGCTCTTAGAATATGACATGGGCAGTGGAAAAAAAACAACAGCTCAAGGGGTTAAATACTTAATAGTATTTTCAATGAATGCCTTTGGGCACCCAGACGATACTCTTATCAGCGCAACAGTGTGGCTGCTGTTACTGCTCTTACGGTTCATCCCTACCCATGATTCCCTGCTGCTTGCTTCTTGTCAGGGGTAATAAATTAGGGATGGCAATTTAGAAACTGTCATAGAAACCGGAGAGTTCCAATGCTAACTATCGGATGCCTTCTGACAACAGTATACTCCATTTAGTGATAGAAACCACAGAATATAGTTACATTACATAAGTTATTTAGCTGACGCTTTTATCCAACGTGACTTACAGTTAATTAGACTAAGCAGGGGACAATCCCCCTGGAGCAATGTGGGGTTAGGCCCAACAGCTGCATTGATGTTATTGTGGCTACACTGGGGCTTTAACCACCAACCTTCCAGGTCCCAGTCAAGCACCTTAAGGACTAGGCCATAGGCTGCCCTACAGTCAGAAAGTCTCCACCAATCACTGCTGGAGTAGTTCTGTATCTCATTATCTATATGATTTGCGGAGCAACTCTCTGGTTTCAATCCCTAGTTATTCATTCCTGCTTTCTTATTTCCCAGGATTCCCCCAAACACTGACCTGCTGCCTGAACAACACCTCTCTGGTGCCGCTGACCTTTGGCCTGCGTATCCTTGGCGACGGAGCGGGCCCCCCCAGCGTGGCCAGTGTGGAGCAGGTGTCGGACCTGAACCGCACAGAGTGGGGGGGCGGCGGTGCCCGCTCAGACCGCCCTGTGGAGTTCAGCATCGCCCCCAGCTCTGGGAGCCTGCGTGCTCAGGGGGTGCTCGACGTCCAGGTGGGCTTCATCTCTTTATCACAAATACAGTGACAGTGGAGGTACATTTTAGTTGTTTTAGGATCAACTTTCCCGAATGTACCCTGAAAGTACAGCAATGTTCTCTTTGCGTACAAATGAGTACATTTTCCAAGCAAAAAGGGTACAAATTAATTCTGTATTGCTGGCTAGGGGTGCAATTTTATGTGCCTATAGGGTACTGCCCCATGCGACAAGCATTTCTACATATTTAGGACTTTTCTTACCTTTATTTCTGGGAGTGCACTAATCTTGTCACTCACACTGATCCTGGATCAGTTAACTCCAGTAGTAAACAGTCATGAGTGCGGCCACACATTGTTTCAAGCCAGTCTGTGCAAAACCTGACCAGGTTGACTTTAATCTTCGTTAAGTCTGCAGAGAGATCTGTTTTGCTAAGAAATGAATGGTTAGTTATTTTAATGATGTATTGTCTTGTGTCTGTGCAGAATGCAGTTTGAGGTTATTATTTGAGGTCAATCACTTATAATGTAATGCTGGCTGAAAATGGCTAGAATCTGATTCCAGTGAACTGATCACACAGAAATGGTGTCTGGTATCTGCCCAAAAAAAAGAAAAAGAAAAGCTAAACAACCTCTAAACCAGACATAACAAAAACAATAACACATCCATAAACTGTGGGAAAGTTCCAGAACATCTGACAGCACCAGAAAAATATTGGATTTCGTTGGCCCTCCTCTATCCCCCTCCCCGCTCCCCAAACCTCTACCCTCCCCTCACCCCTGCCCTCCTCCCCCCCCCCCCCCCCCCTCCCCGTCTCTGGCTCCTCAGCGGCAGGGCCCCGTCCTCCCGCTCTGGCAGTTCGCCGGCCCCGTCGCGTGTACCTGTCACCCGCTGGTCTTCTCCCTCCAGCCTAATCTGCGGAATCTTCCAGAGCTTTGTCAGGGTGTCGCCTCGCCCCCGCGGCGCCCGCAATTAACCGGCTCTCCGCTCCGCCGAATGACAGCGCGCTCCACCTAACCTTTCATTTGCTCTTCTGCTGGGGAACGGAATATGTATGAGGCCAGGGTGGGGGTGGGGGCTGGAGCGAGGACCCCCCTCCCCTCCCCTGAACAATACGGGGGGGTCACTCCCCTCGCGAACATAGCCTCGAGGGTGCTTAGGCGTCGGGACTCCTGGTACGGGGGGTGGCGGGCACATGGTGCCGCTTTGTCGATGGGATCGATGGAGAGCCACCGTCTCGTCAGCCTGACTGATCTTTCTGTGCTTGACGCCATTTTGTGTTTTTTTTTTTTTCCTGGAGCACACATGTGACAGACGCTTATAGTACTGTAACAGTGACATGTTTTATATGTAAGGAGGCAGAAACTCTGGGGGTTTTCAAGACCAAGCTTGATACAATGCTGGATACTATGTGGTTAGCATTAGGTGCAGTCTAGTGGTAGTGAAATGGCGGGCATTGTTGGGCCGAATGGCCTGGTCTGTTCATTATGGTATGTTGTGTTGTTTTGTGCTTAGTTTTTCTCTGTTCCCTGTGTTTTCTCCTCTTCCGCTGCTGTGGCTCACTCTCTCCTCTCTTTCGCTGTCTCTGCCTCGTCCTCCCTCTCTCCTCCAGGTGACTCTGTGCTCTAACACTGTGCGTGTGTACAACCTGGCCCTGGTGGTGGATGTTCATGGTGTAGGAGAGGAGGTGCTGGCCCTCCCTGTCACCGCAAGGTACTCAGGACACAATTGACCCCGAATTCCCTCTATATACCACACAAAACTCACTCTATATAACACACAGAAGTCCCTCTATATAACACACAGAACTCCATCTATATAATACACAGAATTCACTATATATAACACACAGAACTCCATATACACTGCAGCGTAAATATGTCTACACCCATTGTCTTCAGTCCTTGCCCTGGGGGGGGCAAGCTTACCCTGATGAACCCAGCTTACCCTGTGGCTCTCCAGGACCACTGCTCCACCCTGTCCCACACACAAAGCTCTTTATGGACACCCTGTTTCTCTGTGTACCCCCATCACCCCCCCACCCGCCCCCTCAGGTGTGTGGTGCCGTCCGTACAGCTGGAACCCCCCATGCTGGAGTTCGAGAGGTGCTTTCTGGGACACCCCTACTACCGGTCTGTGAAGCTGACCAATGAGAGTGACCTGCCTGCCTGCTACGGCCTTCTCTCCCAGGTCAGTGAGGCTTCTGGGTGAGGTCTGGGGTTCAGTGCGGTTGGGGGTGTCTGGGTGGGGTCTGGGTGGGGTCTGGGGTTCAGTGAGGTTGGGGGTGTCTGGGTGGGGTCTGGGGTTCAGTGAGGTTGGGGGTGTCTGGGCGGGGTCTGGGTGGGGTCTGGGGTTCAGTGAGGTTGGGGGTGTCTGGGCGGGGTCTGGGTGGGGTCTGGGGTTCAGTGAGGTTGGGGGTGTCTGGGTGGGATCTGGGTGGAGTCATTGCTTTTGTGTGCTCTTGTTTTATTATTGCTTTTGTTATAATTGAGACTGTTTTATTGCTCCTTTTCTTTGTTGGTTCTCATTAGGTTAATCTTCAGGGTCCAAGGTCTTATCTTATGGTCACTTCTAGCACTTGAAACTGCACTTCCCGCTTGGGTCTTTCAGCACTCTTATCCCTGGTGATGGGTATGCACTTTGCACTTTGTTGTACGTCGCTCTGGATAAGAGCGTCTGCTAAATGCCTGTAATGTAATGGTGGTGGGGGCTCAGTGAGGACTGAGGGGGGTCTGGCAGAGTGGTGTCTGGGCTCTGTCTGATGGGCGCTCCCCCATGTGTTTGGGCAGGAGTACGAGGAGAGCCCCTCGGTGCTGTACTCCAGCCCCCACCCCCGGGGGGTCCTGCAGCCCTTCAGCTCTGTGGAGCTGCCCCTGGTCCTGCAGGCCAAGGCTGTGCGCCACCTGCAGGTCACCGCCAACATTGCAGTGTTCGGCAGCAAGGAGCCTCCACTGGTGAGTACTGCACCGGCTGTATGTGTGTGTGTGTGTGTGTGTGTAGGGTTATTACTGTGAGTGTGTGCGTGTGTGTGTCTGTATGTGTGTGTGTGTAGGGCTATTACTGTGTGTATGTGTGCGTATGGTTATTACTGTGAGTGTGTGTGTTTGTGTGTGTATGTGTATGTGTGTGTGTGTGTGTGCGCACGTGTGTGTATGTGTGTGTGTAGGGATACTAATGTGTGTATGTGCGTGTGTGTGTCTGTGTATGTGTGTATGGTTATTACTGTGTGGGTGTGCGTTTGTGTGTGTGTATGCGTGTAGGTTTATTACTGCGTGTGTATGTGGTGTCTGTGCGTTTGTATATGGGTGTAGGTTTGTTACTGTCTGTGTGTAGGGTTTTTGTCTGTGTGTATGTTAATGGGTGTTTGTGTGTGTGTGTGTGTGTGTGTATCTTTGAGAGATGCAGAGTATAGTTCGTTGTTTCATATGTTTTTCTGTAGTGGTGATATATAGTGATGTGTATATAGGTACATGTTTCTTTGAATGTGCCTGAATTCTTCACTCCTGTCACTAAGCTGTAAGACAGCAGAAGATGGGTGGGGGGGGTGTTTTGTGTGTGTGTGTGTGTGTGTGTGTGTGTGTGGTCGTCATGTTGGCAGTCATGAGAAATTTCTAAAAGTGGAACATCTGCACTGAACGCAGCATCGCTGGCCCCTCCCACATCACACAGGAAGCTCCTGAAATGGCGGCCGGGGGATATGATTTATGGATGCTCTGGGACAAGATGGCCGCCAGCCTCCCAGCTCAGAGCATCTAATTTCTGCACCGTCTCTCTCTCTCTCTCTCTCTCTCTCTCTCTCTCCTGTTCGTCTCATTAAACCTCTGTCGTTACGGTAACACTGAGAAAAGCTAACCCCCCCCTCTCCCCTCCCTCTCTCAGGACCTGCTCCTGTCCTGCATCGGGGAGGGTCCTGTAGTCCACGTCAGCGCCTCAGAGCTGGATTTTGGCAGTATCCCAGTCCTTACGGACGTGTGCAGGACACTGAGGCTGTCCAACCAGTCCCCGGTCCTGGCGTGCTTCCAGGCGCTAATGGTAGGTAGACCCCCCCCCCCCAGCGTCAGGCCTACAGGGACCGAGCAGCCCCTAATCCGTTTCCCAGGCTCTCCTTCTCTTCTCCCTTCTCTCTTCTTTCTGCTTCTTAATCTCTCTCTTTCTTCCTCTCTTCCTTTAATTCCTCACCTCCCCCCCGGCTTAAAATACCTGCCTCAGTTCATCACTCTGGCTGTAATTAACGCCGGTGTAATTGAGTGTTTAATTAATTATCGCTCTCTAGCTCCACGGCCCCGTCTGGGGCCTTTTGGGTAATAAACCGGCTGCGTGGAGCAGAAGGGGCTCCGGGGCCTCGACCCAGCCCTTCATCAGGAGCCCAGAGACGGGCGGAGCAGCGGAACTGCCCTGAGCACCATCGCCCCACCCCCAAACCCTCCCCCCAACCCCCAACCTCACTCCCAACCTCCAACCCCCATAACCTTCACCCCCAACCTCACTCCCAACCTCCAACCCCCATACCCTCCACCCCCAACCCCCAACCTCCAACCCCCATACCCTCCACCCCAACCCCCAACCTCACTCCCAACCTCCAACCTCCAACCCCCACCCCCACCCTCACTCCCAACCTCCAACCCCCATACCCTCCACCCCCAACCTCACTCCCAACCTCCAACCTCCAAACCCTCCACCCCCACCCCCAACCTCACTCCCAATCTCCAACCCCAATACCCTCCACCCCCAACCTCACTCCCAACCCCCACCCCCAACCTCACTCCCAATCTCCAACCCCCATACCCTCCACCCCAACCCCCAACCTCACTCCCAACCTCCAACCCCCACCCCCAACCTCACTCCCAATCTCCAACCCCCATACCCTCCACCCCAACCCCCAACCTCACTCCCAACCTCCAATCCCCAACCCTCCGCCCCCCCGAATTCCGAACTTCCGAATCCCCATCATAGAGTGGTGAACGGAACTCTACTGCACAGGCCGAGCCCAGCTATCCGGGTTATACTCTGTGTACGGTGCTCTCTAAGTATTTGGGGTTTTTCACTCGCGGGTATTTCCATCCATATAGAACCATGTAGGAATTGGAGCCATTTTTTTGGTTTCACTCTCCGAATACTGAGACTGCAATGCTTGTTTAATAGGCTTGTTAACTCTCACAGGGCTCATCTTTCTATTGCATAGGGCTTTTCCCTCTTACTTCTCCTGTCTGTCTGAAGAGATTGTGAGTCTGCTGTAATGCAGGCCATATGCTAACGTGGGTCTGCTTTAATAGAAGCCGTATGCTAATGTGAGTCGACTTTAATACAGGCCGTATGCTCACTAACACGTCTTTATCTTCACATTTGCACAAAATGATCCGTCAGTGAAAGGTAGCATGTGAACGTTCTGATACCTCATTCGCCCATCACTAACACTATGCTTATGAGTCATACAATACATCATTTACATATTGGTGCCCCAGAATTAATAGACAGTGTTAGCATGATTACATGCGAGTGTTATGATTGCACTGAATTGGCAAATAGCCCTGTAATGACATATTTCCGCTATAATTATATTATACATTGCCACTGTAATTATGCATTTGCCCCCTATGATTATGTTACTGTTATAATAACACATTTGTACATTTGATTGCTATGCATAATATGATTACTCAATGCTGTTATAATTACACAGAAGTTAATTTGTTGACTGCCATGACTGAGTATGAGCAGATTCATTTCCTCTGAAGCCTCAAGTGCCAGCTCTTATTTTAGATCTTATTCTGAGAAAGAATATTCTCCATTTCAATTTAAAAATGTGCCCTTTAAACTGGTCTGTTCCTATAAAACACACATAACCTGCACACACACACACAAATATCAATACACACACCTTACATACTAACACACACAACAACACACCTTACATATGCACATTAACACACGCGTGCACACACACTTACATACTAACACACATATCTCATAAGCACACATTAACACAGACACACAACTGTGTGTACGTGTACAGAATAACATACAGTGCACACCTTACATGCAGCGCACACACTAACACACATCCACATACAAACACATACACACACCTTACAAATAGCACACACACACACATTCACATATCGTACACACTCCTTGCGTTGTGTTTGGTGGCGGTCCAGCCTGTAGAACTGAGGGGCAGTGGGGGGCCGGGGCGGGCGGGTGCCAGTTTGGTGATTTAGGGTGGAGAGGGAGGACAGGGGCAGGTCCAGCAGAGCCCACACTGTCAGAGAGAAAGAAGCTTCTGGAAGCGAGCAGCAGGTTCATTTGCTGCCCCTCTGTCCCCCTGTCAGAGCCAGCAGGAGCAGAGCTGGTTATTTAGCCATCGAAGGCGCCGGGAGCTCGGTGTGGAGAGAGATTTCATTTAGACACAGCGTTGTTTCTCTCTCCCTGTCGGGTCATCAATCCTGAGCGGGAACTAGTTTTGGCCAGAGTTGAGTTTTAGATTACACCCCTTCATTCCTCTCCATTGCTCTATACATTCACAGATAACTATCTTGGTGTCACGTAGCATTGCCCTTTAAGAAGTGTTCTAGCTACTTAAGAGTTTGTTTAAATTTCTAGCTGACTGGCAATGGTTTTGAAGAATGTTCATTTTCGAATTTCGCTGGACTGAAATCAGTGCGTTCAAGAAATCTCTGTTGTCTCTCGGCGTAGACGGTGCCCAGCTAACACCAAATGTTCCCACAACGTTACTGCAGTGTAGTGGTAATGTTATAACATTGACAAAAGAGTCCAGTAACATTGTGAGGACATTTTGTGTGAGCTGGGTGGTCGTTATCCTGTGTGAAAAGTATTTCTGGTCGCCTAGAGTATAAACCAAATGTTGCAGTGACATTGCAATTGCTCATCGCTGGTCGCATTGTCGCTCAGTCGCTGGACTATAAACTGACCTTTGCAGGCCATCGAGGTTAAACAGAAGCCTTTCACTGTGGGGGGAGCCTCCTCTTTCAGTTTTCAGTATCCATGGTGATGGGTTGACCCCCCATTCTTTGTGAGGTCGCAAACCCAGAGTCAAGTTTCTCCAGTGGTCAATCGCCTGTGGTTCCCCATCTTACATGAACCTCACAATGAGATGAGAAGTTTTCTATTGCCGGTTTGTGTGTGTGCCATCATTTGTGTCCAGATTTTCCCATGGTTGTTGCATTCTATTCATACACTGTGCACCAATACAGGGATTTATGTTTAAAAGCTGAAAAAAATATCTGGGTCAAAACAATCAATGGGATTAAAGCTCCATAATGAGTCTCTGATCCGATTATTGAAATTATAGCACCACACATGATCTGCTAGCCAAATCTGGCATGGGAACATGTTGCACCCCCCTGTTTACCTGCTCGAAATGGGTCCCTCCCCCCTGCCTTTACCTGACCTCACCTTTGGGCCCCGGAGGGACCCGCAGAATCCTCGCTTTACACGGGCGTGTCGAGCTGAAGCCGGCATGCTGCAGTGGACCCTGTGTGAAATTAATATTCACACGTTTCGCATCCTGAAATCGCTTCTCAGAAAGATTAACAGCACTCCTCTCCAGCCTTGAGCGCACAAACAAAAAAAGTCAATTAATGGAGTGCTCAGGATTAATGTGCCATCATACACAAACATACACAATATTCACTGTAGACTTAATGTGCCCTTATACACAAACATACACAATATTTACTCCAGACTTAATGTGCTGTTATACACAAACATACACAATATTTACTCCAGACTTAATGTGCTGTTATACACAAACATACACAATATTCACTCCAGACTTAATGTGCTGTTATACACAAACATACACAATATTTACTCCAGACTTAATGTGCTGTTATACACAAACATACACAATATTTACTCCAGACTTAATGTGCTGTTATACACAAACATACACAATATTCACTCCAGACTTAATGTGCTGTTATACACAAACATACACAATATTTACTCCAGACTTAATGTGCTGTTATACACAAACATACACAATATTCACTCTAGACTTAATGGGCCATTATACACGAACATATACAATATTCACTCTTGACTTAATGTGCAAGTATACACAAACATACACAATTTTCACTCTAGACTTGTTTTTTGCCACCTGGAATAAACTGTCTAGACTAGCTGGCCAAAGTGATAGGCTTTATTTGCTTATTTATTACTGTCTATTATTTACTTACATGCCAGATCACCTAAGGCAGGGGTCGGCAACCCTGGTCCTGGAGAGCCGCAGGGTGTGCTGGCTTTCGTTGTTACTTGGCATTAATTGATCAATGAAAGCCGTTGATTACACAGTTAACTCACCTCACCTGGTTTCTTGGGTCTGAATCGGTTGCTTATTTTAAGGTGGAGACGAAAGCCAGCACACCCTGCGGCTCTCCAGGACCAGGGTTGCCGACCCCTGACCTAAGGCAACTCTACTGTGCTACAAGTCCACCATAATGAAGACAAGAAAAATGACAATAATAATATTATCAGTATTGTACTGAAGCAGTATTTCTGCTACCTTTGGTTTTGCCTGCACCGGTTCAATCCAATTACGTATTATTTGCATAGCACTTTTGACAGCAGACTGTCACAAAGACGCGTTACAGAATTACAGAAGGGAAGAAAAAATGAGATAAAAAAAAACTATCCCAAGTGGCGAGATAAACTCCCTGATGGGAAGAAATCTCAGAACCCTGCTATAGGGGGGAGCCCATCCTCCGCTGGACTGAAGGTTGAGTTAGAAAGTCCACATGGAGGAGTAATCTACTCTTCCCCTCTGAAATCATGCACACATTCCCCTTATCATCCAATGCACCCCACCACATACTGTAACCCCCCTCCCCTTCCCCCATTCTCACATACATTCCCCCCATCCTATCTGGCACCCTGTGGAGCCCTGCTCTTGAAGCAGCACAGTCAGGCCGCGGTTCAGGCTCTTCTGTCTGTCACGGACCCTTGCTTTTCAATTATTGAGTTGAGTATTTATTTAGGAGGAATGCGGATACAATATTCATGTCTTGAGTTATTTAAGCTGACTCAGTAAATGTGTCCTCTCTGGGCCCTGGGGGGGGACGGGTGGGGGATGGGGGTTGTGGAAGAGGGTGAAGCCAGGGATGAGGTTAGTGGAGAGGCCTGGCAGGACCGCAGAGTTACCCAGAAACCCCTGCAGGACGACCCCCAATCAAGTATCACTCCTACATCAGGTGTATATGGATCTTTTATGTTGCACTGATATCTTCACCTTGATTCTGTAGTGCAGGGGTCACCAACCCTGTTCCTGGAGGTCTGCCGTCCTGTCACTTTTCATTGCAAGGCCACCTGATTCTGCTCCTGTAATTAGCAGCTCAACAGGATCTCTAGCTGTTGAATGAGGTGAGCTTTGTTAGGATTGGAGTGAAAACCTACGGGATGGTAGATCTCTAGAAACAGGGTTGGGCAGCCCTGCTCTAGCTGTTGAATGAGGTGAGCTTTGGGTTGGAATGAAGACTTAACCAGATGCTTTACTGTGTGAACTACACTTGATTTTCATGGCTATGGATAACCAATACGATTATTGTACCTAATCTGACCTGTATTTTGTTGTTGTTCAAACAACCTTTGGTACGCACTTATTGAACATTGCTTTGGATAAATAAAATCTAACGTGACGTTACCCAGGATGTTGCTATGTCCCACTACTAGACAGGAACTAAATGGAAAAGTCAGTCACTTTCATCAGCTTGGAGGTGGTAAAAGAACATGCTGCTCCAAGCCAAAAGCATTAATCACCAGCTGAACACTGTCCAATTTGCAACTAATGGATGTGAACAACTTGAAATTAACCAGCTGAAAATGGGGAAGTAATAACAACCACACAGGGAAGCGGTGAAAACAGACTTAGAGACTACTGCCTGCAAAACGGAAAAGCTTAAATAATAACTTCTTCCCCCAATTTTTGCTGATCATAATGCTAATAGGTTTGTCACGTCTTTCTTTGTGGAGCTTTGGTCTCCCCAAGAACCGCTCCACTCTGCTTTGCAATGCAGCCTAATGCAGTGGTTCCCAAATTCGGCCCTGTGTATGCTGGTTTTCGTTCCTACCGTAAATGCAATCTCAGAATTTTAACAAGCTGTTAATTTGGCTTAATTAGGTGCTTCATGTTTAGAGGGGTTATGTAAGCCACATCATGTCAGATATAGCTATGCATGCCATGAAGAATAATCCAAGTTCATATTGTGCTGATTGTGCTATATTGCAAACAATTGCATAAAAAGAAGTTAATTTTTAAATGATCAAATTAAAGCCTGAGTTGAATCAATATGCTCCTAATTGGTGCCTACTAAAACTGTTCATGTTCTTCGTAATGAGTCATTTACAAGGTTACCAGAGAACGGCTTCATAGAGCGAATAAACACGTTAGTGACGGGGCAATGGAGAAGGCAGCTTCCCCTGAGAAACGGGTTTGGTACAGGAGGGGAGCGCAGTGAGAGAGTGTCTGATTGGGACTAAAAGGAATCGTGTTTGTTGTGCATTTTTTTACATTTTGGGGTTGGGGAGGGGGAAAACCAGGAAGCAACACAATTCAAGCTGTGAATCTCTGATGTCAGAACAGCTTGAAAAGAGACCGACGTCTTTAGGCGTGTGTTAGTGTGCCCAGGACCGCCTGTAGTTCTCTTTGGCTGGGGATGGCTTGTTTTGTAGATAAAAGGACTCCCCAGCTGCTTGCTGGAAGGCAGTCCCAGCTCTCCTGTTTACCCCCTGATTTCTCACCCAAAGCAGAGACGTCCTCCCGCTGACGACAGGCCGAATGAATTAATCAGAAAAACACGTAGGCGGGAATGTGGCCCACCCCGGCAGATTACAGGGGTCAATTAAAGGTTTATGCGTGAGAAATCAGTCAGAGCGTCGCCTCTGTTTTATTAAAATTGATTTTTAATTCTGGTTGTGTGGGGAGCTAATTCAGTGCTGTCAGTGCTTGTGCGATTTGGCTGTGGGGTTGGAGGGGGGGGGGTCTGCTGATACAGATGGGAGAAATGATAAAGGGGGGGGTCTGGGAGGGGTGTCAGTCAATTGAGAATATCACCTATCCCCTGTGAATATCACATCCCCTGAGCTGAGCTGGTCTGTGGAGAGGGCTGTGTGAGAATGTTATGGTCTGTCTGTCCGTCTGTCTCCATGGTGACGCCGGAGAATTCTCTCCATCTGTTGTATTGTGGGAGGACTGTTCGTCTGTCTGTCTGATGTCTATGGTCATATAGGAGTGTCATGTCAGCCCGTCTGTGTTTAACCGCAGGGAGGTCGTGAGACTTCAGCAGATCTGTTCATCTGCTGGTCCGTCTCATCTTGTTTGCCTCTAAGGGGAGGAAGGAATTTACAGTCTGAATGTGCAGTCTTATTCTCTTTCAGCTTTCTTCTATGGTGAAGTGTCTGTCTGCAGGAGCAGCATTGTACACCTATGGTGGGAGGTGCAGAGGAAAACATTAAAGTTGGGTGGGGTGAGGTATGGAGAAGCCGGGGGGGGGGATCGGCCTTTCCTTGAACACGATAGTCCAATCAGAACTTTAGCCCTAATTACAAACTCCGCTCCTGGAAGCGCATCGATCAGTTGTGAATCAGGTCAGTCTGGGCTGATGAGTAAGTCTGATATTGACCACTTCCGCCAGCCTTGAGCTCAATCTCAAGTTCATTGAAAATTCTGATTAGTTTGGTCAATATTGTAATGTAGCACAGAAGGAGATCAGACACTCGTTTAATCTTCCTCCTTTAATCAACTTTAATTTTTGCCAAACCCAAAACTCAACCAAACTTGTTGATCTCCCACTGCAACCATTCAGGAAAGGGCAGGCACATGATGCCTATTCTTGCTTCCTTCACCATACTGCAGAACCACCGCCAGTCATATGCTGCCCATATCGAGGTGAGCATATTCTCGGTTTGTGCGACCGCAGGCGCCTGGTCTGACCAGCAGTGGCCGCTAGAGAGCGATGAGACGGACGGAAATGCCAGCTTACCCCCATCACTCCCCCACACGGCTGAGCCAATGACTGCCTCGCCAATGCTGCCCTCGTCCATAGTGTAAAATGCTCAGTGTTAAATCAACTCTTTCTGTACTTATTGGACTCATATGCACTCTGTTAGATTTAAATTAACACTGTACATTTTACTGTGTTTTTTTAATGTTGTCTGAATGTTGCGGCAACGTTGCAGGCAAGGTAAAGGCGGACTCGTTACGGTAGCGGAGACAAACCTGCCCCAAATAATGAAAATACTGCTGATGCTAATTCAAACGCCTCAAAGCCACTCGCAGCTACACACAGCATCTGCGGCGGGCAGACATTTACATTTAATCACTCGCAATATCAAAAAGTTGAATAATCTCCTCTTTTTTTTTCAATCAATCGACTTATCCTGCATAGCAATTTCCATGGGTTTTTCCTCCTGTGAAACGCTCCTTCACAGCACTAAGGAACAGACGGCGTCTCAGTCCGTCTCATTAGCGCCACGCTATGCTACGCCAAACTCAAACTCCTCCTTTAATGCCGCTCCAATTACCTCCATCTCACAATCTCAGACAGGGGAGGGCGGAGGACAAGCGCCTAGCGGATGTCTTTGATGGCTTCGTTTATTATTCTCCTGGAATCGTGTTTGGCGAACGCGCTAATCGTTTTGACAAGATTTATAACTCCTTAAAGGAGAAGAATGGCAATACAGGACCCCCGATTGAGCAAACCTGTTTCATTCAGATTCTGTAGAGTAGAGTATTACAATGTGTGTGCACTATAACTGTATAGCACAGACTGCAATACACAGCTTATATTGATATTTTACTCAAGGCGACAGGCTTCAAGGTACAACTGCAATCTTCTGCCCGAGGAGGGAACTTAGAGCCCTCATGTTCAGTTATCAGTGCTCTGACCACTGCTCCACACTGCTGTTCTGACCACTGCTCCACACTGCTGCTCTGACCACTGCTCCACACTGCTGCTCTGACCACTGCTCCACACTGCTGCTGTGACCACTGCTCCACACTGCTGCTCTGACCACTGCTCCACACTGCTGCTCTGACCACTGCTCCACACTGCTGCTCTGACCACTGCTCCACACTGCTGATCTGACCACTGATCCACACTGCTCATCTGACCACTGCTCCACACTGCTGATCTGACCACTGCTCCACACTGCTGATCTGAGCAGTGTAACACACTGTTGCTCTGACCACTGCTCCACACTGCTGCTCTGACCACTGCTCCACACTGCTGATCTGACCACTGCTCCACACTGCTGATCTGAGCAGTGTAACACACTGTTGCTCTGACCACTGCTCCACACTGCTGCTCTGACCACTGCTCCACACTGCTGCTCTGACCACTGCTCCACACTGCTGCTCTGAGCAGTGCTCCACACTGCTGCTGTGACCACTGCTCCACACTGCTGCTCTGACCACTGCTCCACACTGCTGATCTGACCACTGCTCCACACTGCTGATCTGACCACTGCTCCACACTGCTGATCTGACCACTGCTCCACACTGCTGCTCAGACCACTGCTCCACACTGCTGCTGTGACCACTGCTCCACACTGCTGCTCTGACCACTGCTCCACACTGCTGATCTGACCACTGCTCCACACTGCTGCTCTGACCACTGCTCCACACTGCTGATCTGACCTCTGCTCCACACTGATCCACACTGCTGCTCTGACCACTGCTCCACACTCCTGCTCTGACCACTGCTCCACACTGCTGCTCTGAGCAGTGCTCCACACTGCTGCTCTGACCACTGCTCCACACTGCTGCTCTGACCACTGATCCACACTGCTGCTCTGACCACTGCTCCACACTGCGGAGGACAAGCGCCTAGCGGATGTCTTTGATGGCTTCATTTATTATTCTCCTGGAATCGTGTTTGGCGAACGCGCTAATCGTTTTGACAAGATTTATAACTCCTTAAAGGAGAAGAATGGCAATACAGGACCCCCGATTGAGCAAACCTGTTTCAGTCAGATTCTGTAGAGTAGAGTATTACAATGTGTGTGCACTATAACTGTATACCACAGACTGCAATACACAGCTTATATTGATATTTTACTCAAGGCGACAGGCTTCAAGGTACAACTGCAATCTTCTGCCCGAGGAGGGAACTTAGAGCCCTCATGTTCAGTTATCAGTGCTCTGACCACTGCTCCACACTGCTGCTGTGACCACTGCTCCACACTGCTGCTCTGAGCAGTGCTCCACACTGCTGCTGTGACCACTGCTCCACACTGCTGCTCTGACCACTGCTCCACACTGCTGATCTGACCACTGCTCCACACTGCTGATCTGACCACTGCTCCACACTGCTGCTCTGACCACTGCTCCACACTGCTGATCTGACCTCTGCTCCACACTGCTGCTCTGAGCAGTGCTCCACACTGCTGCTCTGATCACTGCTCCACACTACTGCTGTGACCACTGCTCCACACTGCTGCTCTGAGCAGTGCTCCACACTGCTGCTCTGACCACTGCTCCACACTGCTGTTCTGACCACTGCTCCACACTGCTGCTCTGACCACTGCTCCACACTGCTGCTCTGACCACTGCTCCACACTGCTGCTCTGACCACTGCTCCACACTGCTGCTCTGACCACTGATCCACACTGCTGCTCTGACCACTGCTCCACACTGCTGCTCTGACCGCTGTTCCACACTGCTGCTCTGACCACTGCTCCACACTGCTGCTCTGACCGCTGTTCCACACTGCTGCTCTGACCACTGTTCCACCATATCTCTCTCTCTCCCTCCTCCCTCCTCCCTGACTCTGTGAGTGGGGTTTGAGTGCTGTAAGTGTATCAGTGCTTTAGCTTCAGAGCACATGTTTATCAGCACCCCCAGCTCTCTGTGGAGAATAGTGTTTAGTTCACGGTCCTTTGAAGTCTCTGTACTCTACAAACCCTCAATGTTCTCTCATCTCTCCTGGCCCAAAGCACCATAGCCTCACATGCCCTTATTTCCAACAAGAGAGAGGAACTGAAAGGAGGCACAATGCCAACAATAACACGAAGGAGAAAAACAGGAAGTATTTTTCCACGGTAAGTCAGCCGCCCGTAGCCGTACCTCCACGTGCCCTGCTCCTTCTGAATGGCTGAAGCTGAGCATGTGTGGGCTTCCTTAGCACATGGATTACACACCTTCTGGGATGGGGACACTGCACTGTAGGAGACTCCGTCTTTCATATTATATGTTAAACCGAAGTTTAACACTGTGGCAAGACCCAACAAAGACTAGGGGGTTCCCTGGTGTCCTGGCTCATGTCCGAATCATCCCCCACTTTAATTGGCTGAAATCTCTCGCTCTTTCTCTTCATGAACTCTGCTGATTTGTGGCGAGTGTTCTGTTGTAAAATGTCAGTGAGAGAAAAGCACTTTATAAAAGCATAGCATAGTGGTTAAGGTACATGACTGGGACCCGCAAGGTCGGTGGTTCTATCCCCGGTGTAGCCACGAGCAAGGCCCTTAACTCCACATTGCTCCGGGGGGGATGTCTCCTGCTTAGTCAAATCAACTGTAAGTCTCTTTGGATAAAAGTGTCAGCCAAATAGCATAGTAATGTAATGGATGTTTTTGTTTGCTTGGGTGGAGTCTTGGATGGAGTACCATCTTCTGATGCCACTTGCCCAACTTCTCTTCAGTTACTTTCAAGCAGCCCTAACAGTTGATTAGGTAACCTCTTTTCTTGTTGTTCCAGACCATGTTCCTCTTTGTTGTTTTAAGTTAGAGGACAGAGTCATCGGTGCACCCCATTTCAGTAGTTTCCTTCTTGTTTTCATGACTAATTTCTATATTCATTTCAGCAGTTGGCAAGTTGTCAATGACACTTCTTGTGCTTGCCATCTCTCTTTGGAGCTATATTTTCCCCCGCTGGAGAATTACTGTGCTACTAACGTAAAGTAAAATCAAGAGGACAGTAAAGTGTAATGGAGAGTAAAGTCAAGTACTTTGGTCTGCAGTTTCTTTGAAACAAATATATATATTTTTTTGCTATGACCGCATAAAAAATACCCCACACGTACACACACACCACACACACACTCCTGAGTTCCACCGGAGCTGCCCCTCACAGATGAAGAGGTTTATCGGGATTGAAGGCAGACATGCCATCGGCGTGGTCCCGCTCATTAAGCTCCCAGGGCCTGAGGAAATCAGCCGGGGGTCCTGGAGCGTCGCTGAGCCGCTGGCCTGGAGGAGGGGTGGGCGTGACCCCCCGCTGCTGCTCTCCAGAAGGCTTATCGCACACGCCGTCGGAGAGAAAGCGCCGGAACGATTTTCTCACGCTTGAGGTCCCCTCTACGCTGGTTCGTGACTGAAGCGCAGAACACCGCACTGCTCTGTGACGGTGGAACAGAGCTGGACCTGGCCCTTCTGCAGGGTGGGACGTTTGTGGGAAGAGAAGCTCTCAGCGGTTTGAATGTTTTCATTGAAACGTTTACCCTTCCCGGGAGCACACCCGCTCCGGTGTGTCCATCACAGGACCTGTTCGGCTTCGGTTTTATTTTAAAAAACCCAGTTGTGACCACAGCACCTGTGGAGGTAATTTTAGAGAGCTTTGTACATGCCACAAATGAGTATCACCGTTATAAGGAAGGACAGGGGTGTGGGGTAATTACAGAGATATTGCTTTAATCCAAGATGTCTGTAATGTCCCCGTATGGTTGCGGGTTTCTGTTTAAAGGTTCATAGTAGGTCCCTGTATTGCCCCTGTGTGGATGCAGATGCTTTCCACGTACTCTGTGGTTATTGATGCAATCGTCTAGTAGGTCCCTTTAGTGCCTCTGTTCCAGGTTTGTAACAGATCCTTGTAATGGCCATGCACGTAGAAGATCTGCACAGCTGTTGGGCCATTGAGCAAGGCTGTTAAACCTGCATTGCTCCATTGTCCCATTACATTACATTACATTGATGGCATTTGGCAGACGCTCTTATCCAGAGCGACGTACAACAAAGTGCATACCCATAACCAGGGATAAGTGCGCTGTCCCCTGTGTAGTCTAATCAGTAATCAGCTGTAAGTCGCTTTGGTGACTTACACATTATACAATGTGTATAAATGACACATTGTACACATTATTGTTGTTGTTGCCTGGTTACAGGCGCGGAGCCGGTCCCAGTGGCGGGTGGAGCCCAGCGAGGGGGAGGTCCCAGCGGAGGGGGAGGTGGAGGTGAGGCTGGTGGCTCACCTGGATGACACGCTGCGCTTCCAGGACAAGCTGCACCTGGTCATCCAGGACAGCCAGACGCACAGCATCCCTGTGAGTGCCACCGGCCGGGGGACAACCATCGTTTCTGACCGGCCCTTCGGCCCCAGCCTGGACCTGGGGGCCCACTTCAGGTACGAGTGTGTGTGTGTGTGAGTGAGTGAGTGTGTGTGTGTGTGTGTGTGTGTCTGTGGGTGTGTGTGTATGTATGTATGTGTGTGTGTATGTGTGCGTATGTGTGTGTGTGTGTGTGTGTGTGTGTGTGTATGTGTGCGTCTGTGTGTGTGTGTGTCTGTGTGTGTGTGTGTATGTATGTATGTGTGTGTGTGTGTGTGTGTGTCTGTGTGTGTGTATGCATGTATGTGTATGTGTGTGTGTTTGTGTGTGTGTGTGTATGCACACTGTCACCCTCAGCTTGATTTGCAGTCTCAGTTCTCTGACAGCGGTGGACTGCGGTTACATCCCTCATTCATAAGACACCCACAGAGATAACTCTCCCTGCTTCTATTGGCAAACAATAAAAGTGTCATATCGGCGTCTTCCTGCTGTCACCAGCGTGCGGCAGAGTATAAACCCCAGTGAGTTATCACTGGAGCGGGGAACAGAGAGCGCTTAGGTGTGCGATGATGGCAAATGTGAGGAATCGCTGTTTCATTTGGTCACTCTCCTGGAGAGCCAGCAAGGGGAATCTCCCTGATTCGGTTTCACACCCTCACGCTGTGGGGGTTACGGCAGGGGCTGATCTGTGTGCGGGTTCAGTTTTCCAGTCACCCTAGTTTTACCATCCATCCATCCATTATCTGAACCTGCTTATCCTGATCAGGGTCGCAGGGGGGCTGGAGCCTATCCCAGCATACATTGGGCGAAAGGCTGGAATACACCCTGGACAGGTCGCCAGTCCATCGCAGGGCACACGCACCATTCACTCACACACTCATGCCTACGGGCAATTTAGACTCTCCAATCAGCCTAACGTGCATGTCTTTGGACTGTGGGAGGAAACCGGAGTACCCGGAGGAAACCCACGCAGACACGGGGAGAACATGCAAACTCCGCACAGAGAGGCCCCGGCCGATGGGGATTCGAACCCAGGACCTCCTTGCTGTGAGGCAGCAGTGCTACCCACTGCACCATCCGTGCCGCCAACCCTAGTTTTACTTGCCTGACAATTCTATAAACTATGCTGGTTCACTATACTCGAGCACAGTGCAATCTTTAGGACACTTCCGCTCTGCTGCTGTAGGTGGTGCTCAGACAAATGTTGGGTCAAGCTAATTAAGTCATTAACCGCAGAAGTTGGCACAAAATCCTGAAACGGGTCAGCCCTTGTTGTGCACCTCTGGGTTACGATGTGACGTAGTCCTAATTTTGGCCCCACACACACTCTTCCCCACAGTTCGGGGCCCTGCCAGTACCACTTCAGACTGACCAATCGCGGCCGGCGCCTGCACCAGCTCTACTGGATGACGGAGGGCTTTCCTCAGTTCCGTCGCCGGGGCAACTCCCGCGGCAGCGGGGCGAAGCGCCGCGACCCCCTGACCCCGCCGACCCCCCTGGAGGACGGGCCGGTCTTCAGCCTGCGGCCCCTGCGCGTGGACCTGCCCCCCGGCCGCACCGTGGACATGGTGCTGGAGGGGTCCTCCGACTGCCCAAAGGTGCGCCTTCGCCAATATAACAACAACAGACTCACTGTAAAACCTGCCTAAACGGTACAAATGCTTATTGGAGACTCACTGTAAAACGGGCCTAAAAGGTACAAATGCTTATTGGAGACTCACTGTAAAACGGGCCTAAACGGTACAAATGCTTATTGGAGACTCACTGTAAGACCTGCTTAAACGGTACAAATGCTTATTGGAGACTCACTGTAAGACCTGCTTAAACGGTACAAATGCTTATTGGAGACTCACTGTAAAACCTGCCTAAACGGTACAAATGCTTATTGGAGACTCACTGTAAAACGGGCCTAAAAGGTACAAATGCTTATTGGAGACTCACTGTAAAACCTGCTTAAACGGTACAAATGCTTATTGGAGACTCACTGTAAAACCTGCCTAAACGGTACAAATGCTTATTGGAGACTCACTGTAAAACGGGCCTAAAAGGTACAAATGCTTATTGGAGACTCACTGTAAAACCTGCCTAAACGGTACAAATGCTTATTGGAGACTCACTGTAAAACGGGCCTAAAAGGTACAAATGCTAACTGTAGATTCACTGTAAAAAAAGTATTTTTGTCTTACAGTTTTTTACAATCGTTTTCACACTTGTCTCAATACCATGTCCACTTTTTCAAAACACTTAACACATTCACCATATCATTAGACTATGTGAACTAAACTGTGGATATTTTTGCATTGCTTTCATACTAAAGGCATTCAATCACCACTTCTTCCAAAATTCATGAATACCTCTCTCAGTCAATGTTCACTACCAGCAAAAGTTTGTCCAAATACAGCAAATTTTGCAGACATTTAGATACTCTGTTCAAAACAGTTAACTTTCAGTTCAAAACCCAATAAAATTCTGATCATTGTGGAAGGAAATATGCTGCATTTTGGCAGAAAAATGAAACTATATGCTTGAAATACGTAAGACAGATCATTCTGATTTGAGCAGAAATTTTATTCAGTTTATTCAATTTTTTTGTTTGCAGCCTTGTTACCATCTGTGCAAAAGTGATCATACTTGCATTGAAATGTGCACGTATATAGGGTAAATATAGATGTAGTTGTTACTGAAGAGATTTTTCCGCTATTACTGCTGTATATGTACTGCTGAAACACCTGGCTGTCATTTCAGTGAACAACCTGCCCAGGTGTTTGTTGTTTGTGCCCCGTTACCACATACACAATAGGGGCCATCTTTGGATTGGCATTTGAATTCTTTAGCCTTGGTGGGGAAAATGGATGCAGCCAGAGGCAGAGGAAGAAGACGTTGCGGAAGAGCAAGAATAGTTGTGTCTGATGAAATCAGAGCCACAGTCATTGGTAAATCATGGTCTGTCCCTGAGGGAAGCAGGTTGAGGGTTCAACCAAACTTGCCTAGATCCACAGTGGCTTCAATAGTGAGGATTTTCAGGCAAACCAACAGGTACTATACAGTATTTGCAGCATTCTGACTGAAGGAGTTCAATTGATGTGTATATTACAGCAGTACTGTGATTTGAAAAGTCTCCAGAAAAAGCAGATGTATCAGTGCACATTTGTCTGTGACACACTACAGGACCCAGCGGTTACCTCACACAGTCACACAGGGGGAAGGGGAAGAATGTTTTTGCCTCAACAGGAGGATACAATAGTCGGGATGGTCATTGTCAACAACAGCATCAGGCTAAGAGAAATATGCAACAACATAATCGCAGACAACAACATATTTCCAAACACTGACAGTGTAAGCACTACAACCATTTCAAGAGTGCTACAGAAACATCAGATCAGGATGAAACGGTTGTACACTGTCCCCTTTGACAGGAACTCTGAGGGTGTCAAGGTACTCAGATACCAATATATGTGAAGGTGTAGGACCACCACCCACATGAAAAGTCACTTCCAGATGCAATGCCGGCTGGGTGTATGGACATAACAGTGGAACACATCCAGGGCTGGAAAAGCCACACAAAGAGATGTTTTCCTCGGTGTATAGAAAGAGATAACATTTGGAGTGATGTTGATAAATCTATGGCCAAATGCAGAGGACAGGATGGATGGGCCAGGCCAACAGTAGACTTCTGATACTGATAGGCAGACAATATATGTGCGAATTACTGTATATAGTGAAAATATTGCTTTTTGGTATGTATTTGTTATTGATTGTAATGTATTTTGAGTAATTGATTGTATTGTATTTTTCTTTTCTGAATTACAGTATATTGCACTGTGAGAACAAATGTCAAAATACTGTAAACCCTCTGAAGAATACTGTTGCTTTTGTGATTTGTTTCTTTATCATATATTGTTTTACATTACACAGTAAAAATTGTTATTCTGGGTTTCCAATATAGTAAAAATTCATTCATTTACAGTTTACTGTAAATTTACCACACTCAGTCATGACATCTATTGTGAGAGGCAAACCAACAGATCAGAAGTTTCTTTAGCGGCTTGGCTTGAAATATTTGTGGATGCAAAAATAGAGGAAAGGGAAACACATAATATATGTATTTAGCAATGCTCCAAGTTGTTTGTGTTTTGTAGTTCATTGAACATTGAGTGAAAAAGTAGTCTTATGGGAGAAAGCATGTGCTATAGTTATGGCAGCATGAGTCACTTTTGGGTGAAATATTAAGTGTTTTGGTGGTTGAAGTGCCTTTTGCACCAAAGGTTAACTGATTTGCTCAGGTGTGTGTTTCAAAAGCACACTGTGTGAAGAGTTTTGAAAAAGTGGACATGGTATTGAGACAAGTGTGAAAACGATTGTAAAAAACTATAAACTTCAGAAATAAAGGTATGAAAAGTGCCTAAAAGGTCCAAATGCTTGTTGCTGGGCTGGTACCCTGTAGGTACATAAAATGTCGGCCAGCCAGCTATATGTAATTATTTTGTGTTTCTAAAGTGCATCTGATAGATCTGAGATAAAACAGGCAATTGGTGTTTGTGTTGAAACAGAGAATAAAGTTAACTTTCATTTATCGGGGTTCTTGGGCCTTTGCCGTTTGGCAGGAAGGCGCTACGCTAGCCTCTAGCGAACATAACTGGCTTTCCTCTGGTTTGTGAGAGTCTGGAAACACGTGGAAACGCTGTGTTGTGCTGGAGCGATGCTGAAAGCAGAGCCCTCTGAGGAACACACACAGCTCAGGGCGGACAGGATGTGCCTGTGGCTGCTGTAGCTGGAGATGAAAGCGCCCAGGTAGCGTGGTTTCGCTGGCGTGGTTTGGAGGGAGAGGCGAGGTTTAGCCAGGCCGTGCCTCCGGTGCTCTCTCTGTGTCCGTACGGATCTCACAGCCAGGGGGAGAGAGGGGGAGAGGGGGGGTGAGAGGGAGAGAGAGGGGGAGAGGGGGGAGAGATAAGGCTGCAGGACTGAGGGCTGATCCCTGTATCTGTGCAGGGCCAGGTTACACGGCATCCCCTCTTGGAGATTAGCACAGCATCCCCCTCCACAGCATCCCCTCCAGCCTTATACACAGCCTTATACTGAGTCCCAGCATTCATAGCAACATTGCCTTTGAAACACACTGTGTGTGTGTGTGTGTGTGTGTATACTGTATGTGTGTGTGTGTATGCGTGCGTGTGTGCATGTGTTTATGTGTGTGTATGTGTGTGTGTGTTTATGTGTGTGTGTTTGTGTAAACTGTATGTGTGTGTGTGTGTGTGTGTGTGTAAACTGTATGTGTGTGTGTGTCTCTGCATGCTTGTGTGTGTTCTGCAGGTGGTGCAGGAGCGGCTGGTGTGCCAGGCCATAGTGGGGCAGCAGTGTGGGAAGGAGAGGATCATGGCGGTGGACGTCAGGTGCCATTTTGTGTCCCCGGTCCTGGACCTCTCCCCCCAGGAGCTCAGCTTCTATGTGGAGAAGGTGTGTGAGTCGCCCGCGCCTCCTCTCTCCTCCCCTCTCCTCCTCTCACTTTCATCCCTTTATTTCTGCCTCGCACACCAGCCAAAAACACGGCGGAGATCTGGGTCACCCACCGGGCTTTTCTAGCACTTTCTCATCTCTTCATCTCTAACCGCGCGGCTACGCGCCGTGCGTGTTGCGTAATCCTCTCCAACAGCAGCGCTCAAATCTGTCGTGTGTTTCTCCATGCGGAAAGCGACAGTGAGACCATTACGCCGCTTCCCCCGGTTTGAGCGTGCTCAGTGCTGTCGGACAGAAGCCATTACACACTCCTGTAAGCACACGGGACGTCTCTGTGGGAGAGGGGTGCGTGTTACTCTGCACAGTCCTAATGGCACAGCAATACACACTGATCCACAGAGGAGAGGGAAGAGGAATGCACTCCTCTCTATAATCTCTATTACATTTACACACTCATACACGCGCACACACACACGCACGCACACACACACGCACACTCACACACGCACACGCACGCACACTCACTCACACACACGCACACTCACACACGCACACGCACGCACACTCACTCACACGCACGCACACTCACACACACACACTCATACACACACTCACGCACGCACGCACACACACACACGCACACTCACGCACGCACGCACACACACACACGCACACTCACACACGCACACTCACACACACACACTCATACACACACTCACGCACGCACGCACACACACACACGCACACTCACACACACACACGCACGCACACTCACACACTCACACACACGCACGCACACTCACGCACGCACACACACACACGCACACACACACACTCACACGTGCTCACACACTCACCACACACACACACACACACACACTCACGCACGCACGCACTCTCACACACATACACATACACATGCACACTCACACGTGCTCACACACTCACCACACACTCACACTCACACACTCGCACTCAAATACACACACACATCCATATGCATGCACCTGCACACTCCCTCTCTCCCTCCCTCTCTCCATGTGTCACTACCTCTCTCCCTCCCTCTCTCCCTCTCTCTCCCTCTCTCTCTCCCTCCCGTGTGCAGAGTGCAGTAGAACAGCCCTTTCGCTCTAATTGGCCGGTCCCTGCTCGGCCCGCTCCGCTGTCGTTGGCGGGCCCCGGGCCCCGGGCCCCGGGGCTGTCAGCACACAGATGAATGAGACAGGCCCGTACAGGAAGCCAGGAAATTAGCATTTTTAGTTCTGAGGAGCGGACTGGCAGGAGCGCTGAGACCAGCTGTCAGGGATACACAGCGCAGATAAATATGGGTGTAGCCTCCTCCGCTGTACCGCTGCACAGAGACGGGCCGGGGGCGGGGGCGGGGCGGTGATAAAAGTGAATTAGGACAGACAGAAAATCAGTATGACACCATTTCAATACGATGACAGGGGGAGGGGGGGGTTCAGGTATTTATTCATTTTTCAATACGATTGTGCTGAAATGGAATAAATAGGAAGTATGCGTGTGTGTCTGTGTGTGTGTGTGTCTCTGCGTGCAGGTATGTGCCTGTATGTGTGTTTCTGCCTGTGTGTGTGCGTGTGGGCGCCTGTGTGTGTGTGTGTGTGTGTGTGTGTATGTATGCATGCCTGTGTATGTGTGTGCGTGCGTGTGTGTGTGTGTGTGTGTGTGTTTGTGTGCCTTTGTATGTGTGTGTGTCTGTCTGTGTGTGTTTATGCAGTGCACGTATGTGCATATGTGTCGGTGTGTATGCAGGGCACGTGTGCATTTTCTCTAATCTCTGTTTTTACAGTTTAACTGACAGAAGCTTAATCCACATAAATCACTCCTGTCCTGGTCCAGATTCAATCTCAGATGACTCATTCCCTGTTAGTGCCGGGTTCCCCTGTCCCAGTGTGGAGCCCCCAACCCCCTGCCAGCCCCCCGCCCCGGAACGTTCCCCCCCCGTCCCTCAGAGGGTCTGACGGTTGTGATGCGATTGACCGTGGGGTTGGTGTTTGTGGAGCCTGCTCGACCGTGCCTTTAAGGACCAGTGCATGAGAAATTGGCCAGTCCTGCACATGCGATTGGCTGTGAGCCGGGGCAGAGTCCAGTTCCTCTGTCTCTGCTACCCCCAGCTTCTCTGCTCGTTTAATCTGGCCCTTATCCCAGCGCTTGACGGGACGGAGTCAGCTACAGTCCTCTCTCTCAGGGCTGATGGGATACGGTCAGAGGAGCAGGAGTCCAATGTTCCTGTGTGACCGCCAAGTGTGTATACGTGTGTGTGTATGTACTTGTGTGTGTGTGTATGTACGTGTGTGTGTGTGTATGTATGTGTGTGTGTGTGTGTATGTATGTGTGTGTGTATGTACTTGTGTGTGTATACGTGTGAGTGTATACGTGTGTATGTACATGTCTGTGTGTATGTATGTACTTGTGTGTGTGTGTATGTGTGTGTACGTGTGAGTGTATATGTGTGTGTGTATGTACTTGTCTGTGTGTGTGTGCGTGTACATGTGTGTGTGTGTGTGTGTACGTGTGTGTGTGTACAAGTGTGTGTGTATGTGTGTGTGTGTGTGTGTGTGTGTGTGTGTACATGTGTGTGTGTATATGTGTGTGTGTGTACGTGTGTATGTGTGTGTGTACGTGTGTGTATGTGTGTGTACGTGTGTATTTGTGTGTGTGTATATGTGTGTTGTGGTGGCTCGGGGTGGATCCTGAGGTGCCGAGGGTGGGCACAGCTAGAAACCAACACAGGAGATCGCAGATGTCAGAAAAAATATTTATTTTTATTTTTTTCTGTGTTTTTTTTTCGGGGTATCGGGGATAGCGCCCCCCCTCAGGGCAAGGGTAGGGGAAAACGGGAGAAATAAAAGGGGCCGTTTAGGCAAAAAATAAACGAAGGTTCTTCCCAGACCGGGGTATTTTCCAGGGCTTCCTCCCTCCTTCCCTCTTCGGCCGCGTCAGGGCTGGCGGGAAACACAAAGACAGGGGGTAAATAGGAAGGGATTCTCTCTGGCTCACGTGACCGGCGTCCGTTCCAGGTCTTTGGTGTTGCCGTCCGTAAAGGTGGGGTCTCCTTCAGGGTCAGTATGGCAGGGCGTTGCAGGTCCTTCCTCTCTCTGCTTTCCACGCTCTCACACACTCAGGAATGGCACCGACTGACTCTGGCTGCAGCCTCGACCGCGCCTTAAATCCCCTTCCCTGCTCATTAAGAAAAGAGGCTGCAGCTGAATCAGTGATTTTCCACTCTGCTCACCCACGTGTGCTGTCCGGGGTCCTGGACTGCAGGTAGAGGGATCTCTCTCCAAGGTGCTGATCTCCCGACCACCTCTTTAGGCAGATATACCCCTTCGCACACCTCTCCCAATGCGTGACGTCTGCGCAGTTGACCTGCACGGGCCCCTCCAGGGTTCTCCACCCACGTGGCGCAACATGCAGTAGCAGGGGTGCCACAGTGTGTGTGTGTGTGTACATGTGTGTGTGTGTATGTATGTGTGTGTGGGTGTGTGTGTGTACGTGTGTGTATATGTGTATGTGTGTGTGTACGTATGTGTGTGTGTGTATGTGTGTGTGTGTGAGTGTGTTTGTGTGTGTGTGTGTGTTTGTGTGTGTGTGTGTGTGTGTGAGTGTGTATGTGTGTGTATGTGTGTGTGTGTGTGTGTGTGTGTGTGTGTGTGTATGTGTGTGTGTGTGTGTGTGTGTGTGTGTGTGTGTGTGTGTGTGTGTGAGTGTTTAACTCCTGTGTCTCTCTCCAGGTCCCAGGCCTCTCCCTGCTCCCTCTGTTCCAGCCGCTGGTCCTGCAGAACGTGTCCTCCCTCCCCCTGTGCATGGAGCTGGGGCTGGAGGAGCCCTTCGGCCTGTGTGACCAGGAGGGCGACGAGGCCTTCTTCACCTCAAAGGTACACACCCCCCCCCCCCCACGAGGGCAACAAGCCCTTCTTCACCTCAAAGGTTCACACACACCCCCACATGGTCAACAAGCCCTTCTTCACCTCAAAGGTACACACACACCCCCACGTGGGCAACAAGCCCTTCTTCACCTCAAAGGTACACACACACACCCACGTGGTCAACAAGCCCTTCTTCACCTCAAAGGTACGCACACACCCCAGTGTTGCAGTATTACTATAAATAAATAAAAAATTTAATCACATGATCAAATAGGCCCTGGTCCTTACCTTTGTTGTGCGGTTATCAGTCAAAATTGTACTTCCCACTTGGGTCTTTCAGTGCTCTTATCCCTGGTTATGGGTATGCACTTTGCTCTTTGTTGTACATCGCTCTGGATAAGCCAAATGCCAATAATGTAATATAATGTAAAGGTACACCTACACTCCCCCACGAGGGCGACAAGGCCTTCTCCACCTCTAAGGTACACCCCCCCCTTCCAGAAAGGCTGACAGTGCGTTGTCCTCCCCCCTTCAGAAACAGTGACAACGCATTTTCCACCGCAAAGGTACACCACCCCCAACCATCCCTTTCCACTATTTCAAAAGACAAAGTAACACTGAAGGACATCTTGCTGGGACCGTTTCTCCGCCCGCTGCTGGCTTGTTTTCTCTGTTTGTTAGCGCTAATCGAATCATTTGTCTGTGTCACGCGAGTCTCCTCCCGCGCTAATGAAAAACTTCATAACGCTGCAGCCGGAGCAGATTTGACAGCCTCGCCAGTGACTCCTCTCCTCTCCTCTCACGCCGGACTTTATTGCCCCGAAATCTACAGCAGTGCAAGCTGGGTATTTTAATTTGGGACGACCGGTCGATGTGCAGCGTACGTGACTCTATCGCGGCTTACTGTTGCTAAGTTGTTGAGCATGTGTCCCTGGAGCCTACAGGCAGGCACCCCTCTCATTACTCAAGTGTAGATCCTTCCAGAAGAAGCATAATGTACCATTAAGCTTTCATTATCGGCCACGCACAGGCACTGTGCGTCTCCTTATTGCAATATATTTCACATTTTGCGAGGTGTTGCGGGTGATATGTTTGGGAGTGTTTGTGAATGTGAATCGATGCGGCTGTGTTTGGGTTTTGGACATTAACGCTGTGGATGATATTGTTGGGAGTGTGTTTGAATGTGGATGAGGTTTGATGCAGGGGTGTTCAGAGTTGGGACATAAACATTGTGGATGATATTTTTGGGAGTATGTTTGAATGTGGATGAGGTTTGATTTTTTTTGATGAGGTTGTGTTGTATCTCAGTGTGTGTGTACGTGCAGTCGTATCTGGTTGTATCTCAGTGTGAGGGTGTGTGTGTACGTGCAGTCCCTGGTTGTATCTCAGTGTGAGGGTGTGTGTGCTTGCAGTCCCTGGTTGTATCTCAGTGTGAGGGTGTGTGTGCTTCCGGTCCCTGGTTGTATCTCAGTGTGAGGGTGTGTGTGCTTGCAGTCCCTGGTTGTATCTCAGTGTGAGGGTGTGTGTGCTTGCAGTCCCTGGTTGTATCTCAGTGTGAGGGTGTGTGTGCTTGCAGTCCCTGGTTGTATCTCAGTGTGAGGGTGTGTGTGTACGTGCAGTCCCTGGTTGTATCTCAGTGTGAGGGTGTGTGTGCTTGCAGTCCCTGGTTGTATCTCAGTGTGAGGGTGTGTGTGCTTGCAGTCCCTGGTTGTATCTCAGTGTGAGGGTGTGTGTGCTTGCAGTCCCTGGTGCTGGCCATGGGGGCGAGGGTGGAGCTGTGGGTGCGCTTCGACCCCTGTTTCCGGCCGGACAGCGTGACGCGGGTGGCGGAGGCGGTTCTGGAGGTGCGGTACCGGGACCACCCTCAGCGGGACGGGGTGGCTCTCCGGGGGGAGGTGCACTTTCCCAACCTGCACTTCTCCAGCCGGCGGCTGGACTTCGGCTGCGTGCTCAACCACACCGAGGCCCAGCGGGAGCTCACCATGACCAACTGCAGCCCCCTGCCCGTCTCCTACCACTGGGCCTTCCTGGTGGACCAGGAACACTACAGCATCAGGTGGGTTCTGCCAGCCCAGGAGGGCACTGTAGGGACTGACCTATCAAGAGAGAACAATGCAAGAGATCAGCTAATCCAGGGAGAGTACCGCAAGAGATCAGATAATCCAGGGAGAGTACCGCAAGA
>NC_083765.1:43105583-43125583 GCF_963514075.1 Conger conger | reverse complement strand
GGAGACACAGTGGAACTGAGCCGGGTCAGGCCCCGCTATGGCACCCTGTCAGCTGCTGTTCCCTCTCTATCTGTGACCCTGTCTGCCTGCCTCCCCTCCCTCTGAATAACGCGGGAGCAGGAAGGGAGGTCAGGCACCCTATCAGCGCTTATCTTTCAGCTCCTTCTCTGATAGCAGTGTGCCACTGAGCCGTAAACTAACCAACAAAGGTTCCCTCCGAATTTCGGTCTAACCCTTTCAGTACCGAGAGTGCCATATGGCTCTTTCCGCCTATACTCAACTCATACCTTTGTCAACAAATCAAAATGACAGTTATACTATCGCTTTGAGCCCCTGTGAAAGCCCTATAATATGTTATCGACCAAAGCAAAAACCCCTTGCATATTGGGCTCGGGACTGAAAGGGTTAAAAGAAACATGTCTCATCGTTTCATATGGATCATGTGTAATGATCTAAAACTCTTAGTGAGATTTGTGCTGCCGTTCTCGTCCGGTTCTGGATGTTTGCGGGGCTTTGGGGTCGGCGGGTCGCCCTGGGGCTCCGCGGTGGTCAGAAGGGTTCCCCCTCGTAGCCTCCGCCGCGTTCCCGCTATTCCCGCCGCGGCTGGCCCCGTGCCCGCTCCTCCTGCCCCCGCTCCTCCTGCCCCCGCTCCTCCGGCCCCCGCTCCTCCTGCCCCCGCACCCCCACCCACCCACCCCTCCTTCAGATTAATCTACGGAGAGCTTTTCTGAGGATAAAGCGCACACGGAGATGGAGATGAGTTCATTACGCTGCGGTCCTTGCCGCTGACCCGTGGCGGTGTGACGTCGTGGGTTTGTGATTATCATAGGAAGCGTTTCTGCTGCTGGTTCTCGAAAGCGTGCTTCTCTCTGGGGTCTTCAGCGCACTCGACCCTGGTTCTGAGTGACACTTCACTGTACGCTGCTCTGCATAAGAGCGTCTGCTAATCCACTGTAATGTAAATGCAATGGAATGAAGGGGGTGAAACCAGTTTTTACATTAAGGGAGCAATTTCTGGAATCATTTTTGTCATTGTAGAAATTAAATAGCGTTTTGTGTTTATTCTGGTTCCCCTTTTCTAAATGGTAAATGGTTGGCATTTATATAGCGCCTTTATCCAAAGCGCTGTACAATTGATGCTTCTCATTCACCCATTCATACACACACTCACACACCGACGGCGATTGGCTGCCATGCAAGGCGCCGACCAGCTTATCAGGAGCATTTGGGGGTTAGGTGTCTTGCTCAGGGACACTTCGACACAGCCCGGGCGGGGGATCGAACCGGCAACCCTCCAACTGCAAGACGACTGCTCTTACTGCCTGAGCCATGTCGCCCCTAATATTCTAATATTACATTTTGACTAAAGATCTGAAACCATTCAGTGTGAAAAATGCTAAATAATTAGAGGAAATCAGGAAGGGGGCAAATACTTTTTCATGCCACTGTATGTGGTTAGAATGTTCTTAACTGAACTCTCTAATGCTGATGTAATGGGAAGCAATGCAGTTTGAGAACACTGACTTCTCCAAGCATTCCAAAAGAAAACTCTTCTTTACATGGTTAACCCCATGAAGCGACTCAATACAGCGCCTCCTACTGGCAGACTGAAAATCCTTTTTTTGAGGGCCCCAGTCACTCAGGACCCTCATAACTCCCTGACTCCCCCCGTATGGCCCCTGGGTGTAGCTCACATGACTAATCGCTGTGGAGGTTTAATTCAGCCGTTTACGGGGCCGCTTTGAAGAGACGGGCGTGTTTTTTAACGCATCGTGCGCCGCGCTCCGTTCTCTGCGCGTTCGGCGACGATCGCTCCTCTCTACCCTCCCCTCCTCGCGTTCCGTCTTCCCTGATTGGCTGCGTTCCCATCCCGCGATGCCCTGTGACTGCTCCTTTGTAGAAAACGCTGCATATTAAATAGAATATCACATTCTGATGAATAAAATCCTTCTGCTCAAACCCCTCACACAGCTGTCACTTCTAATTGATTTGGGTTTTTTTTCCCCTCTCTCTCTCTCTCTCTCTCCCCCTCTCTCTCACTCCCCTTGGCTTGTCACTCGATCATCAGGGGAAACGGGTGATAAGACGGACACACTCACACACACTCACACACACACGCACGCACACACACACACGCAGGCAGACAGACACACACGCACACACTCTCTCTCGCACACGCACACACACACACACATGCACACACACACACACACAGACAGACACACGCACGCAGACAGACAGATGGACACACACACCCACTCTCTCGCACACACACACTCTCTCTCTCGCACACGCACACACACACACACTCACACACAGTCGTACTCAGTGGCACAGAGCTGTGAGTCTCCTGCTTTAAACCCGTAAGTGTCCTGTGCGCACGCTGGCATTTTCCAGCATGAAGAAGCTTCCCTGATTCCAGAGAGGGAGGCGCTCACCGGTCTCTGATGCCTTTTCATAGTTACAAAAATGTCACTTATTTTGCATCATATTTATTTTTCATATAACAAGCGGACTGGGGTACATTAAAAGAGTATGGCGTTTAGAAAAGATTGGAGGTTGGGTAAAATGGTGTTTTTTCTTCATGTAAATTGAAGCTGTCTCTGGTGTAGTCCTGCGGGATCAGCTAGGTGTGACTGATCCTAATGTGAATTGGCATGCTTGTGCTTGTGCTGAAATGTGTAAAAACAGCACAGGAAGATGTCAAATGAAGGTACAGAGAGCGCTGCCTGCCACCACTGGAGCAGGGGCTAGGGGGTCAGTGTGTGTGTGTGCGTGTGTGTGTGTGTGTGTGCGTGCGTGCGTGTGTGTGCGTGTGTGTGTGCGTGTGTGCGCGTGTGTGCGTGCATGCATGTGCAAGAGAGAGAGTGTGTGTGTGTGCTTGTGTGTGTGTGAGAGAAAGAGTGTGTGTGTGTTTGTGTGAGCGAGATGGAGAGAGTGTAACTGTGTGTTTGTGTGAGAGAGAGAGAGCGCGTGCAAGAGATTATGTGGGTGTGAGAGCGTGTGAGGGTGTGGGTGTATGTGTGAGCAAGTGTGTATGTGTGTGTGTGTGTTTGTGTCTGTGTTTAAATCCTCCTTTTGGAAGAGGCTTTGAGGTAAGGGTCCCCTCTCTTGTGGGATGTTGAAGAATGTGCAGTGTGAATTAATTATCCCTGATTAATGACCAGCGTACATGAGAGAGGGACCTTAATGATGTCTCCACTGCAACCTGCCTCTGCTTCTTCTGCACAACACTCCCCCCTGCTGGTCCTCAGTGGTACTGCAGCCAGGCTGGACAGTCCTGAAGAACGATCTGTGTTTACCACTGGCATAAAGCACATGTTTTCAGGCCGTGCAAGTAATCATTAGCCATTTACCTCTAATGTAAATTAATTGCGTGTTGCTGCAGCAAATAACGGGCTTGATTTAACCACTTTAGCTTCCAGGTTTAAAAAGACTTATTGTTTCCACACAGCAAGAGAATTATTCTGCACTGTGGGGAAAGAGAGGGGGAGAGGGGGGGCAAGTGAAAGGGGAAGAGACAGTACGTTAGTAAGAAGTACGAGAGACAGCAGTGACTCGTTTAGCCTTTTAGCCACTGTGTGTGTGTGTGTGTGTGCATGTGTGTGTGAGACAGAGAGAATCTTGTGTGCTGTGTGTGTGTGTGTGTGTTTGTGTGTGAATCTTGTGTGCTGTTGGTACTGTGTGTGTGTGTGTGTGTGTGTGTGTGAATCTTGTGTGCTGTGGGTACTGTGTGTGTGTGTAGGTGAGTCTTGTGTGCTGTTGGTACTGTGTGTGTATGTGTGTGAGTGAGAGAGTGCGAGAGTCTTGTCTTGAGACTAATCAAAATGTAGCGGCTTCTGTCTCAGTACAGTCTGGCCACAGGTATGTATGTGTGTGGTCTGTAATAACACTAGTTATTATCCAACAGTGCTATTACACAGTTAACAGAGAGCCTGATGATGAAACATGACTGTAATGGTGTTATTACACCATTATTACACAGTTAACAGAGAGCCTGATGATGAAACATGACTGTAATGGTGTTATTACACCATTATTACACAGCTAACAGAGATATGTATCTGATCGCTTGTCTCTGTTAGCTGCGTAAGGACAGTTTTATGATCGTATCAGATGCCAAGAGCTCTCTGTCTTTAAGAGTTTATTTTTGTTTTGTAAAGTTGTTGAAGACTTTCTTCTGCCCTGTAGCTGAATTTGCTTCTTCTTTCCCCCCGTGGGCATTGCTGCTGTGCTGCTGTTAATTATTCTGACTCTCGATGTAAAATTATTCTCTCTGTTTTGTTTGTTGTGTTTATTTTTGCCGTCTGCCTTTGAAGGGAAGTGGAGGCGCCCACGCTGCATGTGGAGGGCGGGGTGGACAAGGGGGGCGAGGAGAGCCCCGAAAATCAGACCAGGCAAGGGCCGGGCTCCCCCGGGGCCACGGAGGAGGTAAGAGAGAGACAGAGACCTTTCACCTTCATTTTGATAAAAGGACATCCCAACCATTTCCAACTTAAAAAATGGCAAAGAAACCAATGGAAAAGGGAAACAGACGGGGGCCACCATTTTGTAGCGCTTACCACCCAACATGGCTGACAGGCCACCAGCATCTCTAGTTTGACACTGCGTTCTGTAACGCTGCTATTACGGAGAGAGTGAGTGTGTGTCCAGGGGAGAGAGTATATGAGGGAGATAAAGGAGAGGGAGAGTGTAGGGGAGAGAGTATATGAGAGAGCGGGAGTATCGGAGAAAGGGAAATAAAAAGAGGAGAAAGAAAGAGCAAGGGAGGGAGGTAGAGACGGTGTGTGTGTGTGTGTGTGTGCATGTGTGCGTGCATGCGTGTGTGTGTGGTCGGGGGTGAGGATGACTCATAGTGTTTTTCCTCTTCTCTTCTGTTCTGTGAATGTCATGGTCTGTGTACTTTCTGCTTAAGGAGCGCAAGCTCTCTTATGGAAATAAAGCTCACATTAATTTGGCACTCTCACTAAAGAGAGAGAGGCTGAGAGAGGAAGGCTCATTTTATAACTAGACTGAAACATGGCTCTCTAAATTCAGAGACATTACTCACTGAGAGAGAAAGTGACTGGTCTCTTTGTAGAAGCAGGCCTCAGCCTGAGGTACTGTGGGCATCTGGGGATCTGTGCGTGTGTGTGTGCGTGTATGTAGCAGTCGCAGTTTTTATCTGTGCGTGTGTGTGTGTGTGTGTGTGTGTGTGTGTGTGTGTACGAGAGAGAGAGAGAGTGTGTGAGTGTGTGTGTGAGTGTGTGCGTGTGAGTGTGCATGTGAGTGTGAGTGTGCATGTGAGTGAGTGAGTGAGTGTGTGTGTGAGTGTGTGTGAGTGTGCATGTAAGTGTGAGTGTGTGTGTGTGTGTGTGTGTGTGTGTGTGTGTGTGTGTGTGTGTGTGTGAGTGAGTGTGTGAGTGAGAGCGTGTGTGTGAGAGTGTGTGAGTGTGTGTGTGTGTGTGTGTGTGGGAGAGTGTGTGTGTGTGTGTGAGAGTGTGTGAGAGTGTGTGAGAGTGTGTGAGAGTGTGTGTGTGAGAGTGTGTGAGAGTGTGTGTGTGAGTGTGTGTGTGTGTGTGTGTGTGTGTGTGTGTGTGTGTGAGAGTGTGTGTGTATAGTCACAGTTTTATCTATGTGGTGTTGATGAGGGGGAGGATGACTCAGTGTTTCTCACACCCAGCCCGTGTCTGCGGGGCACCCTCAGGACCCCCAGCTGGACCCAGAACCCCAGACGTCCCCCACACCGCCGCCGCAGAGTGCGGGCCAGAGCACCACCCTGAGCCTCCGCCCCGAAGACCCGCCCAGCGTGGGGGTGGAACAGGTCAGTTTACATGAAATACCGTTTACTTCCGTAATATAATATCACATGAAATACCTGGAAAGCAGTTTGCACACCTGAATGAAAATGTGTATTCACTCTCAGAAATAACAGTACAAAAAGTGCCTAAAAAGGTACAAATGATTGTCGCTGGGGCAGCACCTAATAGGTACATAAAATTGTACCCCTATCCAGCAATATAATGTGTACCTTTTTTAACTTGGAAAAAATGGTCACTTGTACCCAGAGAGAACATTACTGTAGTTTTAGGGGAAATTTGTTCCTCAAAAACAAAAATCTACCACCACTGTCACTTTATTTTTGAGACTGTTATTATTATTATGAGAGATATTATAATTATTATAATTATATGAAATACCCCTGCCTCTCCATCCCTGTCAGTAGAATGTTGTTGATAACATGGTTGCGGTCAGGCCTGGTGACCATGGCGCCTGTTGCCCCCGGTTACAGGTGTTTGACATCCTGCCCATCCACGGGGTGCTGCTCCCAGGCGAGAGCCAGCAGGTGTCACTCACCTTCTACGGCCACGCCCACATCAGCGGCCGGGCACTGGCGCTGTGCCAGGTGGAGGGCGGGCCCACCTATGAGGTCACCCTGCAGGGAGAGTCCTCATTGGCCAGCTACAGCCTGGACACCACGGAGATCGAGCTGGGCCAGCAGGTACGGAGCCGCGTGTGCCTTCGGCCCAAACCTGCCCAAGTCTCCTCACCTTTAACCTCCAGAGACCCGCCGTCCTCAAACGAGCTTCCCTCCGCTCTATACAGTGTTTCTGTTAACATGAGGGACATTCAATTAAAATTAAGGTATTAATGAGTTGTCATCCAAGACAATTGTATTATTTAAAAAAATAATAATAATAATTTAAAGAAAAATTCCCCTGGAGGTTAAGGTGTAAGATAAATTTGTGATATGTCATAAATTAGCTGTAAGATAAATATGTGATCAGAATCTTTCTAATACTGACAATTATAATGCTGTAACAATCAAGTACTGGTCATTGAAGCTCAAGAACTCAGTTGAAAGCAATTGAGTTCTCGAACACAAAACCATTCCAAAAAAACCTTCTCTTCAAAGTGTTAACCCCACACCTGTCTCCAGATGTATTATTTATCCAACCTTTTTTTAACCAGGACGGTCATCTGAGAACTCCAGATATGTTTTACACGACTGATCTTAAAGAGATCAAAAAGGCTAATCAGATTTCCACAGAAGCAAACGAGCGCTGCCGTACACAGAACTGTGAACCGTGGGGGCGGAGTTGTCACAGCCACCTTCTTGCACAGCCAATCGGCAGCAAAAAAAATGTTTGACAGTTCTGTGGTAACAGTCCAACATCGTAGGATGCTTAAACGTTGAGTACTTCATCTTTGGATTACATTCAGGTGCTTTTTGATGTGCTCGAAGATTCATAGAAGCCTAAAATAGCTGTTTGCTGGAAAGCCTCCTATAGCTTGCAATAGGCCGACATTCATTTCAATTCAGTTCCACTCAGCTTTGTTCTTATAGAGCTTTTTACAGAGACGCTGTCATGAAGACCCATTACAGAGAAGGAAATGGGAAATTGGCAAAAAAGGGAGGGAAAAAAATGAACTCCCCAGTGGGAGAGTAGAAAGGAAAGCCTGGCTCTACAGGGGAACCCATCCTCCCGCATCCCCTCCTGGCAGCAGGAAGGGCACGTGTAATCGATGAGTCACTTCCTGCTCGAGTGAAACCCTTAAACAGTGTGATGAAAACAGTCTGCTGGAGAGATTTGATGATGATACTGTGGAGCTCAGCGCTCCAGGAGGAGACAGAGATGTGAAGATAAATGGTAAAATGCCTGCATTTATGTAGCGCTGTACAATTGATGCTTCTCATTCACACATTCATACACACACACAATCACACACCAACGGTGATCGGCTGCCATGCAAGGCACCAACCACATGGCAACAGTCAGGAGCATTTGGGGATTAGGTGTCTTGTGGGATCGAGCCGGCAACCCTTACCTCCTGAGCCAATATCGCTCCCTTGCACTCTTAGTCCTACAGAACACAGCTATCGCAGGAGCACCTGTTTATCCTGTCCACTTCCTGCAGAGGCACAGCCCAGTGTAGGTTTTTTCCTTAACCTGGTTAAAGACGCCCCACACTTATTGGTCCAATTGGAGTCATCACGACATATCCGTAGAGCGTGGATTCTGTCAGCCAGATAGCTTCTCAACTTTTGCTACTTTAAAATCTCATTTCTCTCACTTTTTTGTATGGGAATTTACGGGTTACTTTTCACGCCTGTGCCAGGCGCCTACAGGTGTCTGAATTTCACTTATGCTGTTTTTTGGCAGCTTCTAGTCAGACCGTTGGTTCAGACACACCAGTTGGCAGGGTCTCTCCTTGAACAGGTGCTGCATTCAATAACCTGGACTGGACAGTGCCTGTGTGTCCACCATCTTGTTAGCTCTCCTGGAATTGGCTGAGGCGCTTGGTCTGGCAGGAACAGGCGGGAATGTTCCAGCGAAAGCAGGAATGTGAACCGTGCCAGGGCTGTGATTCTGATTACTGCTGTCTCTCTCTTTCTTTTTCCCTTTTCCTTTTCTCTTTCTCATGGTCACCCAATCCATCTCCATATCCATGTCTCTCCCTTTCCCCCTCCCTCCCTCTCTCTACCCTCTTTCCCCCTCTCCCCTCCCTCCCTCTCTCCCCTCCCGCTCCCTCCCTCTCTCTGTCTCTCTCTCTCCAGTTGTTTGACCGTGTGGCAGAAGTGGAGGTGACCCTGAGGAACTCTGGGAAGGTGGGGCTGGAGTTCAGGGCCCTGCTGGAGGACCAGGTCCTGTCCCCTGAGGATCCCCTGCCTGGTGTGCCCCTGGTCCTTCCCAGCAAGGTGAGACACAGAATACTGTTTAGCTTGCTGAACCAGATAGTTATTCTTGACTGAATCTGCCACCATGTTCAATTGAAGAATTGAGGTAAATGGTTATACAGTATGTATGTATATATTGTGAACCCCTGTTCATCAAATCACGGTCCTCAAGGGCTGAGACCTGCTGGTGTTCCGCCCTCCCTTTACCTGGTCAGGTGTGAAGACAGTCAGTAGCACTATTTGTTCAGTTCATTTCCTTGGAAAAAAGAAAACCTGTGCTGGATTTTAGGATCCCTGCTATATACTGTGCATATGTGCGAGAGAGAGAGAGACAGAGAGACAGAGAGAGAGTGACATACGGAGGGAGAGAGAGAGAGACACAAGGGAGAGAGTGAGAGAGACAGAGAGAGAAGGAGAGGGTGTGGAGGGGCGTGCATATGGATGTGTGTGCGTGTATATGAGTATGTGTGTTTTTCGTGTGCGTTTTGTGTTTGTGTGTGTGTGAGCATGTGTGAGTGTGAGTGTGGTGAGAGAGAGAGAGACTGTGGTTTGTCCATTGGTTTTAGAAACTGGCTGAAAAACAGCTCTACAATGTCTAATAATAAATGTGAAGCAGAAAGGGAAGTCTGTTGTTTCAATGATGGTGAAAAATGACCCATTCCCCCTGTTCCCTTTTCCCTGTGACAGGGCCACATAGCAGCGATGTCGGAGCAGAAACTGACGGTGTACTACCTGCCGGGGGTCCCCGAGGTCTTCCACACGACCTTTGACCTCCAGGTGTCCTTCTTTGAGGCGGAGACCATCACCCTGAGAGGGGAGGGAATCTTCCCAAGGGTGTGCCTGGACCTCCCCCGAAACCTGGGTATCAGTCCTGCCTAACCGTCCTCGAAAAAAGCCATCACAAAAACCGCTGTCACACCATGTACGGCACGGGGCCAAATGAGCCTGGTGTAATGGGGGTAAACACTATTTTCATTAAACGGTCATATTCCAGCGTTCCCTGGCGTTCTTCATTTGGCCACGTGTCAGCCATTTTGTGCTGCCTCTTTATGCTGACAGTGTAGCAGAGAGTGAGTTTTTGCGGGCTCCATTTCATCTGCATTTGGCTGAATATGAAAAATTGTTAAATGAAAGCGTGTTGAAGACATTAACCCCTGTCCTTCTCCCCCGTCCCCCCCTCGGGAGCAGAGGAGGAGAGGTACGGCTCTGTATTGGAGGAGGCCAGGGAGGTGCTGGAGAGGGAGAGGCAGAGAGAGGAGACGCTCAGCAGGCCCCAAACTGGAGCGGTCACCCTGTCCATGGACGACTACGTTCCCACCGTGAGTCTCCTGTCTCCCCCGAATCTAAGAAAGCCCCTTCCCCTGGGTTACCCTCCAGCTCCTTGCCATGCATGTCCTCCAGTGCCCTGTCTGTGGACAGCTACCAACAGTTCCTCTCCAAACCTTAACCACCCTGGAACAGAGAACCCGGCCGGGTCCCCACTAAAGGCCAGGTCCCCATAAGTATCGTAATACTGGATTACTGGACAGCCTTGCTTCAGCTCAATGGGCTGGTTACACAGACACAGATAAAGAGTGTTACTGGACTAAATTGGGTTCTGTATGGATAATCTCCTTTGAACATTTAATTTAGCCTTGGACTAGGCTTAATCTGTGTCTCTGAAGCTGGCCCTGGCTGTTAAATTGACAGAACATTAGATATGCTGAAATGTAGCTTGATACTGTTTGAATGTATTAAATATGATTTCATTCCATCAGCAACTCTGACTCTCTCCACCTCTCTCTGTCCATTCTGTTATTCTTTCTCTCCCTTTTTTTCTGTCTTCCCATCTATTCTGCCCTTCTTTTTCTCATTTGTGTTTTTCTCTCTCCCACTCCCATCTCTCCTCCTCTCTTACCCTCTCTCTCTCCACCCCCCCTCTCTCTCTGTAGTATGATGCCCTGCTGCAGATGGAGGTGGAGAGGTTGTTGGTGAAGGAGAACGCTGAACTCCTCCAGGAGGAGGTGGGAGAGGAGAGCAGTGACACGCCCGGCTCCAGCAGCAGGTGGCGCAAGAGACTCAGCAGGTGGGGACCGCTCCTTTACATCGCCCCTTTAAGGCCCGTCCACACCAACAAATATGTCATTTCAAAAATCAGATTTAAAATGGCAGATGACATAGCCAAGAGGCTATTTACAGAAAGTTATTGTTCATCAGTGTGGATGCTCCCATCGTTGTGGGTATGGTTATAGTTATAGTTATGTAGTTCTTGGTGTGGATGGGTCTTTACTCTGAAACCACGCCCTCATCTTACCTCCTGCTAAATTAGGCCACGCCCCCACCATACCACTTAGCACTGTGACGCCACGCCCTCATCTTACCTTCTGTACAGTGAGGCCACGCCCTCGTAGTATCCCCTTCTCTCTGAGGCCACGCCCTCATCTTAACCCCTGCACCCAGTGGTGATGGTATCTGAGCAGGGCTTTGATATGCTGTAATGAAGTGAGTTTGAGGGCAGTGCATTCAGTAAGCTCCTCCTGGTTTGTCACAGCTCCGGTGGCTGCTGAATGGCTGGTGCTTATGTACCAGTTCTCTCTCCCCCCCCTTTGACCTGCATGTAGCTGACCTTTGACCCCTGCATCATGCTGTATTGGCTCGTGACCCTTGTCTCCCGTGTGCAGGTTCCTTTTGCCGGAGTACACGCTGGACTTCGGCTGCGTAATCCACGGCAACGTGCCCACCCACATCGTCAAGGTTACCAACACCGGCCCCGCCTCCGTGTCCTTCCGCGCCGACCGCCGTCTGCTGCCCAGCTCAGGTGAGTCCTACAACACCTGCCTCAGTATCATTCTGTCTGCTGGCCAGCTCAGGTAAGTCTTACAACACCTGCCTCAGTATCATTCTGTCACCTGCCTCAGTATCATTCTGCCTGCTGCCCAGCTCAGGTGAGTCCTACAACACCTGCCTCAGTATCATTCTGTCTGCTGCCCAGCTCAGGTGAGTCCTACAACACCTGCCTCAGTATCATTCTGTCCGCTGCCCAGCTAAGGTGAGTCCTACAACACCTGCCTCAGTATCATTCTGTCTGCTGCCCAGCTCAGGTGAGTCCTACAACACCTGCCTCAGTATCATTCTGTCTGCTGGCCAGCTCAGGTGAGTCCTACAACACCTGCCTCAGTATCATTCTGTCTGCTGCCCAGCTCAGGTGAGTCCTACAACACCTGCCTCAGTATCATTCTGTCTGCTGCCCAGCTCAGGTGAGTCCTGGAGGACCGAAGAGTACGTGCTGGAATGTAGTGTTACAGGCAGTGAATAATATAGGGGGGTGCCAAGCCATTTAGTGCTTTAAAAACCATGAGCAATGTTTTAAAATCAATTCTAAAGGATACAGGAAGTCAATGCAGCTCTTGCAATACTGGTCTTATATAGTCAGTCTCATACAACTGCAGCCTGTCCTGATTTCACTCAGAAAACTATTACAGAGCATTAGCTATGGGCTCTTTGTGAGCTGACTTCAATTTCATTTCTTGAGCTGTACTGAGATCTGAATTGATCTCTATAATTGTGCCCATTGAATCTCTCTTAGTGTACTGCACTCAGTGTTATTGAGATAAGCTGTCCCTATACTGGGTATGTAAATGACAAGCTTCCCATCCTACCACAGAGATTCTGACTGATAAGCTACCATATAAACTGTAATAACCCACCATAGAAACTCTGATAACCTACCTTAGGGGTTTTGGTAGCCATTGAAATTCTGATGAACTGCCATTGAAATTCTGATGAACTGCCATTGAAATTCTGATAGCCAACCATAGAAATTCTGATAGCCAACCATAGAAATTCTTATAACCTACCAGATATTAAATTAACCTACCATAGAGATTCTGATAACCTACCACAGAGTAGCAATTTAAATTGCTGTAGAGATTCAGTTAAACTGCCTGAATTTGTTTCTATAACTGTACTCCTGCAGCAGACCCAGACCCTGGGTTTGTGAAGCGTAAATTTCTAAACTGTACGTGGGCCTCACCAGACACAGCAGTCATGATTTGAGATTTGACGCGCGTTGTAATCAAGCCTGTATGCTGATTTTGCTGCGGGTGAGACGCCTGTTTCCTGGCCGTTAGCCCCGCGCGCGGGTGTGAAGAGGCAGACTGCTGTCAGGCTGCTCAGTGAGGCAGCAGTAATGAGCGGTACCCTCCTCAGAGCCCGGACAGGGCATGAGTCACAAACAGAAACGCCCGGACCCTGGTCTGTGTGGATAATGAACCAGATCTCTCACCCCTTAAGGCCCTGTTTCTCAAATCACGTTCCTCAAGGGCTGAGAGCTGCTGGTTTTCCGCCCTCTCTTTACCTGGGTGTCAGGTGTCAAGACAGTCTGGCCAGTCAGTAGCACTGATTGTTCAGTTGTTCAGATTTGATGATAAGAGCATCAGCTAAATAACTGTAATGTACTCTTCTTCAGGCTTCAGCACGGAGCTGGACAGGGTGAGGAACCTGCCCTACTGCGAGACGGAGACGTTTGAGATGAAGTTCGACCCCCGAGGAGCTGACCTGGACCTGGGGCAGGTGGACACTGTCATGCCCATTCAGGTGGGCGGGAGTGCTGGGAGGGGCCTGGGGGGGTTGGCTATAGGTGATGGATACTCACTGGTTACTCCATGCATCCTGTAACAGACACTGTTCCGCTCTGCTATTGGGTACAAGCTGCATTGTTGTGCTTGATTGACAGGTGGTGGGAGGGGCCTGAGGGGGCTGTGGGGGAGGGATACTCACAGGTTACTCCATGCACGCATACATGCATGTATGTGGAGTAACCAGTGAGTTATGTATGTTATATGTCCATACATACTTTTCCGCGATGCCACAGATGTCATCTTATCCAGAATAGGCCGGTGTGGTTGCAGGCTTTTGTTCCAACCAAGCAGCTACACACCTGATTCTATAAATCAACCACTACAGACATTGCTAAAGCCCTTGATTAGTGAAATCACACCCACACTGGCCCTTTTTGGATAAGATCGAGTATCCCTGCACTCCGCCATTGGTTAAAAGCCGCATGTGGTGTTTGATTGGCAGGTGGTGGGCGGGCCTTGGGTGCAGGTGCGCCTGCGGGCGGTGGTGACCACGCCCTTGCTCACCATCTCCAGGGAAACGCTGCACTTTGGCACCATCCAGTGTGGCCAGTGTCAGGTGATCACCATCCAGCTGTCCAATCAGGAGCCAGTCCCCTGCATGTGGGGCATGGTCGAGGAGGAGGCACCTAAAAAGAAGGTAAGGCGCCCTGAGCTGAACTGTGGAGGTGATTAAACCATTAAATAGTTATATGTTTGTTACAGTATTTTATTTAATTTATTTTTTTAATGATGATTTTGATGTATAACGATGATGTGTAAAAATTAGTTACAAAAATATGTATACATAAGCAAACCAGATAAACCTGAATTGGCAGTACCTAATGTAGTTGTTAAGTAACTAATTACTGAGAAGTTAATCTGTAGGGCTTTGTTAATGTGTTTGTACATCACTAATTCATGATAACAACTGCATTGGTTAATGCCGATTCATGTGCCTTTATTGTGAAGTGAGACCAATATTCCTCAATTCCTCAAATAAACAAGAGTAGGGACTTCACAAAGCTCATGAGTCCGGTGGCACCTTTTGGTCACTGTAACTATGGTAACTATGGCACTGAATGTGCTGTGACCATTGGGTTGCTCAGTGTGTGAGGGACACATACCCCCCTTTATAGATCTGCTTAGCTGCAGGGGAGTCAGTTTAATAAACAGATTCCTCCCCCCACCCTATATCTTTTCCACAGGAGATATATATATATATATGTATATTTTCCTGCACCCTTACTGTGAGGTCCGTAAGTATTTGGACACTGACACAGTTGTAAAGTAATTCTGTGCCCTTGATATGGATGTATACACCCTGCACTTTAATCTGAGGGAATTTACATCCACGTGGAGTGAATTGAGTAGGAAATTACTTTGAAATGATGTCACTGTCCAAATGTGGACGGCACTGTACGTTTCACTCTCTATCTTCTTCTTCTGTGGTACGTGCTGCGTGAATGCCTTTGCTCTTCCGCCGTCGTGTTTTGACGGTGCGTTTGACACGGGCGTGGCCCTCTCGTGTCCCCTCCTGCCGCAGGTGGACAAGCACACCCCCCTCCACCTGAGACGGAAGGTTCGGCCCGCACCAAGGTCCCCCCCGCCTGTGTTCGAGGTGGCGCCCTCCTCCGGGGTGCTGTTGCCTGGCGACAGGGTCAACGTGCAGGTCAAATTCAGCCCTGCTGAAGGGGTAAGACCTGGAGGGGGGGTTCTGGCACATATTTTTGTGTTTCGTGTTCTCTCTCTACCTCCTTTCCTACACTCTTAGAAATAAAGGTACAAAAAGTGCCTAAAGAGGTACTGTCAAGGTGCTCGTCACTGGAGCAGTACCCTTTCGGTACTTGAAATTGTACCGCAAGCCAGAAATATGTAATTCATTTTTTATTTTATTTTTTTGCTTGAAAAACCCAAAGAGAACATTAGTGTACCTTCTGGGTACATTTGGGAAATTTGATTCTTGAAGAACAAAAATGTGTGCCACGCTACACTGTCACTTTATTTCTGAGAGTGTAGCGCACCCCACCTTACGGCACTTAGGTCCACACTGTAATGGCCCTGGACCCGAGTTTGTATATCCACTCAGTTCAGTTAGCTTTATTAGTTAAGTTCAGTTAGTTTTATTAGTTAAGTTCGGTTAGCTTTATTCGCTAAGTTCGGTTGGCTTTATTAGCTAAGTTTGGTTAGCTTTTCGCTAAGTTCAGTTAGCTTTATTAGCAATAAACAGATAGGTCTGTGTTGCCACGCTGTGAACATGGAGCATTCACATGATGACTCCCGTCCCGAGCTCTGAATGACATGCCCGGCATGGAGTTGTCGGCGCAGTGTTTTCAGACGACTTGCTGTCCTATCGGCCCGCAGCAAGCTGCTACACCCCGCTGCCAGTACCACATGCGGCTCTTCTATTAATCCTCACAGATGAACATGCTGCTCTGAGACAAAGAGTTCTTCTTTCACTATCTCTCTCTCTCTGCCCCTCTCCCTGTCTCTCTCTTTTTTGCTCTACCTCTCCCTCACTGTTTCCTTGTCTTTGTCCATTTCACAGCTAATACAAGTGTTGGTAACACTGTATTTTACTGTACGTTAATTACATAGTACTTACTGGCTAGTACACAGCTACTTCTGTAATTATTAGGCAAGTACTTTGATTTCTGTGGTAAGTACTATGACAAAGTCAGTTAGTACCATATGTAAGTACTATAAAAAAAAAAACGATATGAAGTTTATAAGTATGTTTTACATTCCGTTTCATAGTACTTGCCTTTGAAATCAAAATAGTTGCCTAATAAGTACCTGGTAGGTACTATGTAATTAACAGGCTGTAAAATAATGTGTGATGCAAGTATTATCTTCATATGTAGGTTGCATGGGCTGTTAGCAGTGTAGGCTTTCACTGGTCTCAATACACCTGAATGGTCTATGCAGGATAGAAAGAGAGGGAGAGGAAGGGAGAAACAGAGAAATGGAGAAAGGTTGAGTGACAAAGAGAGAGAGAAAGAGATTGCGAGAGAAAGATTGAGATGGAACAGGAGAAAACTGAAGAGAGAAAGAGAGATTGACAGGGGGAGAGACAGATAGAGAGTGTGAAAGAGGGGGAGAGAGATAGAGCGGGGGAGAGAAATAGAGAGAGATAGAGAGGTGGTATAAGACAGAGCTCTGTAGGGCTCAGATAAGAGCCTCTGTCTTATCTCTCCCAGTATAGATGCCCCATCAGACACAAACACACACAGTAATGACAGGCAGGGGGATTTAGCAGCGGAAACAGAGGCTCTTTATACCAGAACATCACTGTCAGCCTGACAAACCTGCCGGGGAGTGGGGGGTGGAGTGGGGAGTGGGGGGGGGGGGGGTTCTCTCATTTGAAAGCTGTCAGAATTCATCTGTGTAATTATTTTTTGCTTTGTTGCTGTTTTCGGTCACACCTGATTTGGAAAACACTGGCTTATGTTCTGCCAATAAAGCACCTTGAAATTAAACATCGAGAGTGAGGGAGACGGAGAGGATGGAGAGGAGGCAGAGTGAGAGCGAGAAATAAAGAGCATGAGATTTATGATTGATGCATTATTGTCATTGTTATTGTTCTATAATGTTACATTTATAACATTAATGTTATTGTTTTGCTGTTTTAATATTATTGTTTTGAATATTATTTGTATGTATGCTTTGGCAATAATTTGTATTTCATGCCAATAATGCAACTTGTATTTGAATTTCAGAAAGAGAGGAGGGATGGGGTGGGTTGAGGTAGAGCGAGAGATGGATGGATAGTGAGAGAGATGGAGAGAAAGAGATCGGGAGGCCCTGAGTGAAAAAAATCGAGAGGCCCTGAGATTAGTCCCACGGTCATTTATCTCGCGCCCCCTGCAGGCAGAGAGTGGTTAATTCGCAGGGTTCCCCCTGTTACCCGCCTCGCAACGGCCTTGTGACGTTCGACTGTGCAGGCTTTATAATCCCGTACTGTCTCACTGATGTAATCCTGTAACATCAGCTCCTTCCACACTACACACCTCTGAGTTGAACAGTCCGCTTCTGACTAAATCGACGCAGATTTATTTTTAATTGCTGTGTTGTTTCAACCCCGGGGGTGAATCCTAATGGGAAATAAGCCAATTTGCTACCTTTATTTAATAGCGTGACCGTTCTGCCCTCTTTAGCTTCTGAACTGTGACACAACCTCAATGAGCACCATTTGCATTGCAGTCAGTCATTAGCGGTTTGGTTGTACTCTACATTGCATTACATTACATTACATTGCAGGCATTTAACAGATACTTTATACAGAGTGGCTCACGCTACTTTTAGGCGCAGTATCCATTTATACAGCCTGATATGTACTGAAGCTGTTTAGGTTAAGAGCTACGGAGCTACACTGCTGCTCACCTTTATGCTATATTGCGGCTAGCTTTTAGCTAGCCACACAGCTGCTAACCATTACTCTAGCAGCACTGACAGGCCTGAGTGTCTAACCCTCAGAACATCCCCTCTGCCCCCCCACAGAAGCAGTACAGCCAGAGGCTGATGTTGTCCGTGGCACAAAGCTCCCAACGGCCCCTGCTATTGGTCCAGGGCCAGGGGGAGGAGCCCCGGCTGGAGTTCTCCACCCCCCTGCTGGAGCTGGGCCCCACCCTCCCCTACAGTACGGGCGAGGAGGGCGAGGTTCTGGTCCGAAACCCCTGCCCCTTCCCCGTGGAGTTCTACTGCCTGGAGCACGACACGCAGTACCTGGAGGAGGAGAAGGTCCGCTTGCTCAAAACCCGCCTGGCACAGAGATTAAGAATTACATTTTTATATAGTTTACACCCAAAATACTGTGATTACTGTTTTGTTTTATCTTATTTGAACTCTTATTGTAATTGTACTAGGATGAATTATCGTTCATGTTTTACTTCTGCTGTTATACTAGTCGTTTTGTACATTTCTTGTTTGCTTTGGCAAGATTTACGATGTGTATTTCATGAAAGCACATAGACTTGGAACATTGAAAACAAAATGGAGGGCAGCAGAGATCCTGACCCTCAGCTTATTACTGTTAGCACTGAACGGTCTGCCTTCTTTATGCCTTTCAAAATCCTAACAAACGAGAGCATCTCGACCATCTCCTGGAAAAATCACTGGTATTTCCATCATAGAAATGCTCACAATGAGCACATAGTCACAGGCTATGGACACAGTGGGTCACACACTACACAAGCCAAGCCTAAAGACTAAAGATAATTAAAACCAGATTGAAATTCTTGTAATAGTTTAGTTTATGACTGGATCGGGAGAGCTGCGGTTGAGTCTCTGATTGTCATAACACCACTGTTGGAGGCAGGGGCAGGCAGCGATTAAGCAAAAAATTCTGTTGTGTACACCAGACACAAGGCTGGTGCTGGAACATTCTGTTTTGATGCATGTTCAGAAAGTTGATTCCCTCTCAAGATTGCCTCTCTGCCTTTTCCAGATCCTGCGCATGATGACAGGGTACGATGACAAAAACCTGCTGCTCTTACCCCCACGCACCCCTGGGGAGGGGCTGCCCCCTGAGCTGCTGGAGTACTACAAGGACCAGAATGCACTGCCTCTGCCAGAGGACCAAGGTATGCTGGGAAATGGAGGAAGTGAGCACCTGTTAACTCAGTGGCCTCACTTGTCGAGCTCATAACCTTATAATATTGTGAGCTTGTATGTGAGATTATGTCCGCTCATGGATGAGTTTTGCTCATAAAACAAAAACATTCAGTTGCTTCTTCTGACTAATCATGATCTCATGTAGGCTGGGCTAATATTAGAGATGGCAATTCAAGCCAGCTCAACTACTGACATATAACATAGCACTGGCTAAAACTTGCACAGTGCAACTCTCCTAAATTTATACCTGGCTGCCTCAGGCTTCAGATTTTATATGAACTCTGCCCCACACAGCTGTGGTCTAGCGCTTTATGTCTTGTAGTCTGGTGAAAGTTTTTAGTAGTGTGTAGAGGCGATGTCTTTGCTGGAGTTTGAGCTGCCCTGCGCTCTCTGAATGATTTCCTGCCATTGCCAAGCACTGGGCATGTCAGGGTTACAGGTCTGACGCACTGAGTGGGTGAATATTGACTGTGAGTGTGAGGTCCTGTTTGTGTCTGTCTCCAGAGTCTAAGTCCCTCTCTGCCAAGGAGGGGGAGAGCCCTGTGGCTGGGGGGAAGGGGGGTGCCCTGGAGCAGGACGGGGAGACTGCCTCCCCTCTGCCCCCCCTGCCTGGGGAACCGCACACCGAGGAGGAGAAAACAGCGCCCCCTAAAGACGGCACTCTGAGTGGAGGTACTGCAGGGTGCACCTGTACTACATTACAAATACACACACACACACACAAACACATACATGTGCACACACACACACCTTTTAACTTGTTTACTAGCTGTAGTGTGTGTGTTAGCTCTGTTTCCTCACTGTAGTGTATCTGTGTTAGCACTATTTCCTCACTGTAGTGTGTTGTATAGTATATGTTAGCACTGTTTCCTAGCTATAGCATGTCTGTGTTAGCACTGCTTCCTAGCTGTAGTGTATCTGTGTTAGCACTGCTTCCTAGCTGTAGTGTATCTATGTTAGCACTGCTTCCTAGCTGTAGTGTATCTGTGTTAGAACTGCTTCCTAGCTGTAGTTTATCTGTATTAGCACTATTTCCAAGCTGTAGTGTATCTGTTAGCACTGTTTCCCAGCTGTAGTTTATCTGTGTTCTAGCTGTAGCGTATATATGTTAGCGTTGTTCCCTAGCTGTGGCG
>NC_083765.1:43078083-43100583 GCF_963514075.1 Conger conger | reverse complement strand
ATATCTATGACTTGCATTGTGCATAACTTACGGGGTGTTCTGATACATCACCAACCTGTGTGGCTGCTGCTGACCTGACCAAAGCTCATTTAAGAGAAGTGTCGACCTGCATCCAATATGTATTTAACCCGCCTTCTCACTCATAATTACTGTCAATGCAAGTCTTAGTTTTTCTCCCAAGCAAATACCAAGCCAAGCTTGTATTGACACATCATAGTTAAAGAGACATGAGTGAATGCTGTGTAAAAATAATGTTTTGCTCCTACAGTCTACAGCCAGCCTACAGATTCATTTAGACGTCAGAGTTAGAGACGTGACTGAATGGTAATGGTCATGGTGATGGTAATAATGTTTCTCTGCAGTCTACAGCCAGCCAGCGGCCGGAGAGCAAGCTGGAGGTGGCGCTCAGAGACGGGCCCAAACTGTCCTCAGAGGGCATCAGAGAGGAGAGGTCTCCCGCGCCCAATGAGGATACGGAGAGAGAGCAGGTGGGCGTGCGTCAGCACTGAGTCTCTAACGTCACGGCACAGCCGGACAGCTCTGCTTCCTCATCACGGACCACCATCACTCTGATGGTGCAGGATTTTGGCCATTTCTGTGATTTCCCCAGTTTCTCCAGTGCCTTGCTCCAATATTTTCCATGACAAACACCCAGCCTTAACTATGGCTAGTGTGCCATTACTGACTAATGTTCCTGATCACCTCCAGTGATCAACATTTCAGAACCATTATTGGGTTGCACCTTATTATTTTTTTACCATCTTATTTTTATTACTTTCATTCGTCAGTATCCATTACGGATTATTATCTGAAATATTACTGACCATAATTTAATTCTTAATTGTCCACAATTTGCAGGAATTTTGAGGCTCACTGTGTTGAGAAGCTTACTGTAGCATATTTGATCCAGGTTTGCACAAGGATAATTATTTTTGTAATTTCATGTCTTCCCTTATGCTGAAAAGTTGCTCAAACTAAACTCCATTTTGAACCGTCGCTCTTCCACAACACCGACCCCTGACCCCTGACCCTTGCCCCCCCCCCCCCAGCTGAGCGAGGAGGACAGGCTGTTGCTGGCTCGGTTCCAGCTGTACGAGCAGAGCCAGGAGCTGCTCAGCCACGCCCTGCAGTACTGGGACCGCGCCAAGGGCCTCCTCTACACGGCCCCGCCCCTCGAGGCCCTGCCCCCCGACCCCCAGGACTCCGCCCCCGACCGCCGTGCCCCCTCCAGCAAGAAGAGCAGGAAGGAGCGAGAGAAGGAGCGAGAGAGGGTGGAGAGAGAGAGGGAGCGACTGAAGGTGGAGCTGGCCCCGCCCTCCCCGGGCGTCCTGGGAGGGGAGGCGACCCCAGAGGGGGCGGAGAAAGAGCCCCCGCCCGAGGGCGTGCCCCAAATCCTGCTGCCTGTCAGTGGGCGGGACCACCCCAGCGGGGTCGAGATCCTGGGGAGCGGGAGGCTGCCCCCTCTGGAAGAGGTACCTAGCTCACCCCCACCTCCCAAAACCACACCAACCCAGCAACAGCTGTCTTTCTTTTTCAATCCACTTCCATTTTAATTTGATGCTGTAGTGACTGAGAGTCATAATCACATGGTGCACAGACTTGGGCAGGTGGGATTGAGAATGAGACTGGGAGGGGTGGGGGAGGGGGCAGTGGGGGTGCTCTAGGGGGGGATAGGAGACACAGGTTTGGGGATGGGTTATGAGGCCTATTCAGTAAAGTGACAGGGGACCCACATTTTTTGTGTACATTTGACATGTATGACTGTGCCTGAATGCTGTAATTGTCCTCACAACAGCTGTCACATTGCCAGGAACATCTTCACTGAGAACCGCAGGGGGCAATTTCACGTACCTTTACCACATTACCGCGCCTGAGGAACCCGCAGAATTAATTTAAACATTTATTGGTCTCACTTGAACTAAATGCCATAAAAGTGTCTGGCATAATCCGAAGTTCAGAAGTAAAGTGCTCCCAATAAATGTTCTGCTGGCTTGAAACCTCCATTACATGGAAACCTGTCATGAACATGGCATAGCACCTGTCGTAGCCAGTCATGACGGGATATTTCAGCGTGATAACGCTGTTATAATCGACAGTGGCCATTTTGTAATGACATGCGCAGAGCTGTTGTTCCCCATTCTTCTGTTGTCTGGTTTCAAACCATGGGCAGAGCTCAGTTATACAGCAGTGTCTAATGACGGTGTTTGACAGAATGAAATGTAAACTCTTCAGCTTCTGACAGGGGAAAACAAAGATAAAAGATCCTTATCAGGCATATGATTGGGCTAATTCGCTAATCATAAAGACATAAAATCCAGAAACAAATAGAACCCTGCTTTCCTTCCCTTTTCCTCACTTCCTCTCTCAGCTGTCAATCACCTCTCTGCTGGTAACAGTGTGGGTTTCCTCTGGGTACTCTGGTTTCCTCCTGCGGTCCAAACACATGTAGGTTCACTTTCAAAAGAGATGTGAATCTCATTGTGACATCCTGGGTTAGATAAAGATTGAATAAATATGATTTATATCGTCAAATCACGTGGTGAGTGAAACCGGATTGACGCAGGCCCATTGGTGGAGTATTTTGAGGGCTATGTGTGAGTAAGGAGAGTGAAGCAGCATTTAAGCACTCCACATTTTAACACATTTAATTTAACAGTGTAATTAATTTAACATTTAACACTGTAAGGGATTCAGGGATTTATGGTTATTATCTCCCTTGTTCACCTTATTTAGTGTGCTCTGATTTATTAGCTAATAATATAATCATGATTATTATAATCATTGTTGTCAATGGCATGCATACTTACTCAGCGCTGACAATGAAGAAAGGCTTATTTTGTCATATCACATTAATAATATTACTTTATCTTACTGCCTGTCAATTACCAAGCCTTTACTGGGTAAATACACAGCTACTTGTGTAATTATTATGTAACGACTTTGATTTCAGTGGTAAGTACCATGAAACAAACTTGCTAAGTACTGTGAAAATATGTTTTCCAGCCCATTTCATAGTACTTACCACAGAAATAAAAATAGTTACCTAAAAGTGTGGCATAAAGTACCTGGTATTTACCCAGTTAATACTAGGTACGTAATTAATGGGCTGTAAAATAAAGTGTTACCAGCTTTTCTAGTTTTTGCTGTTTTTTGACAAAAAATAAATAAATAAAAATCCAACTGTCTGCTCTGAGTGAGTCTTGCTCTGATTGGTTCCTGCAGGTGCTGGATGGGCTGGGCCAGGGAGCTAAGGGCCCGCCCATCCCCCCTCCCTTCGTCTACTCCGTGGTGTCGTACCCGGAACAGCGGGCTCCGCCCAGCGCCCAGGAGAGCTCCGCCCACTTCACCTTCCTGGCCCCGCCCGTCCCGGAGGACCCTGCCGAGGACAGGAAGGAGGCGGAGCCTGAGCCCGACCCACTGAGCTCCGCCCCCCAGGCCAAGGTTCGACCGCGCGCCTCTGCGTACCGTAATCAGCCTCCTTTCCTCGTTCTGTACAACTAGGCGCCATCTTGGATGAGCCCCTCGAAAAACTTTTTTTCAACCTGTGCTGATCGACGGTGTCATTATGCAACCACTTTTCTACAGTACCAATAAAATATGCACTATACAGTGAGCTCCAGAAATATAGCTCTTTTTAAATTACTTTATGGAACCATTTGCATTTGGCATAGAGAAGTATAGACGTATAATGTGTAATTTATAATATATATTGTATATGAGTATAGAAGTATTGACATATAGAAGTATATAGAAAAACTATCCTAACAATCTCTATGTAACAATCACTTCAGGCAATAGGAAGCAATGGAGTTGTAGTTGCTGTGTAAACATACCACTGCTGGTGAATGAATGCTTAATTTGGTGGAACCTTAAACTGGGTTGACAGGAGGAGTCAGTGACACCCTCCAGAGGCCGGGTGAAGAAGGGCGAGAGTGGCAGGGAGAGCCAGAGGGAGAGGAGGCGCACGGGGAAGAGGAGCACCAGGAGCACGGAGTCACGCTCCCCCTCCCTGAGCGCTGCCACCGGCCTGTCTGACACAGAGCACAGCAGCCGCACCGGAGAGTCCCAGCAGGAGCTCAACCAGCGGTCAGACACACACACACACCCACACACTCCTTATACACACGTACACACACACATACACACTCCTTATACACACAAACACACACACTCCTTATACACACTCACACACACACTCCTTATACACACTCACACACACACTCACACACTCCTTATACACACTCCTTATACACACACACACACTCCTTATACACATACACACACTCCTTATACACATACACACACTCCTTATACACACTCACACACTCCTTATACACAGCCTTATACACACACACACACACACTCCTTATACACAGCTTTATACACACTCACACACTCCTTATACACACTCACACACTCCTTATACACACTCCTTATACACACACACACACTCTTATACACACTCCTTATACACACACACACTCACACACTCCTTATACACACACACGCATACACACTCCTTATACACACTCACACACTCCTTATACACAGCCTTATACACACACACACCTTATACACAGCCTTACACACACACACACACTCACACCTTACACACAGCCTTACCGACACATACACCTTATACACACACATACTCCTTACACACACACACACACCTTATACACAGCCTTACACACACACACACACACACACACCTTACACACATACACACTCCTTATACACACTCACACACACTCCTTACTCTCTCACACACACACATACACACTCCTTACTCTCTCACACACACAACTTACACCCTCACACACACTCACACCTTACTCTCTCTCACTCACTCACACCTTACACCCTCACACACACACACACTCAGACACCTTACACCCTCACACACACACACACACACACACACACTAAAACACACACACCTTACACACGTATAAAAACACCTTACTCTCTCACACACACACTTATACACACACACACACATACACAGACCTTACATACCCATTCACCTTACACATACATACACATACTGTTAATATGGATCTCTGGAGTCTGTCATTAACCCCTGTGTCTGCCCGCTCCAGTTTGACCTCGTTCCACTGGATTGTACCGCCCAGAGGGGAGGTGTCCCTGAAGCTGGGCTTCCAGTCCTCTGTGCCGGGCAGGTTTGAGCAGTCGCTGAACTTTGAGCTGACGGGCACCAGGAGGCGCTATCAGCTGCACTGCAGGGGCGTGTGTGCCTTCCCTGCCATCAGCCAGGACTACAAGTGCGTAACGCTGCTCTCCCAAAAACACTCCGCTCTCCAAAAAACGCTCTCCCACAAACGCTCTCCCAAAAACGCTCTCTCACTAACGCTCTCTCACAAACGCTCTCTCACAAACGCTCTCTCACAAACGCTCTCTCACAAACGCTCTCCCAAAAACGCTCTCTCACAAACGCTCTCTCACAAACGCTCTCTCACAAACGCTTTCTCACAAACGCTCTCTCACAAACGCTCTCTCACAAACGCTCTCCCAAAAACGCTCTCTCACAAACGCTCTCTCACAAACGCTCTCTCACAAACGCTTTCTCACAAACGCTCTCTCACAAACGCTCTCTCACAAACGCTCTCCCAAAAACGCTCTCTCACAAACGCTCTCTCACAAACGCTCTCCCACAAACGCTCTCTCACAAACGCTCTCTCACAAACGCTCTCCCACAAACGCTCTCTCACAAACGCTCTCTCACAACGCTCTCTCACAAACGCTCTCCCAGAAGCACTCTCAGCTGAGCCGTTCCCACTGGAGGTATTCATGCACAAACCCATTTACCGAGTGTCATATACACTCTTAGAAATAGTCACAGTGGAGGTACGTTTTTGTTCTTCCAGGATAAAGTGGTCCCGAATGTACCCTGAAAGTACAGTAATGTTCTCTTTGGGTCCAAATGAGTATGTTTTCCAAGCAAAAAAGCCACAAATTAGTTCTATATTATAATTGTATGCACCTACCCTAGGGTCATTAACCCCCCAGCAACAAGCATTTGTACCTTTTGAGGCACTTTTGGTACCTTTATTTAACCACAAATAAAGGTTAAACTAAGGCCCCTGGGGTCTCAAATCCCCCCCCCCCCCCCTCCACTGTAACATGTACCCTGTCCTGTCACATTTACCCCGCCCTGTATCTCATCTCTACCCCTTCTGCCTCATGTACCCCGCCCCTCTGTCACAGGATGGTGTTTGCTCACAGTAAGAAGGCCCTGCAGTCAGACGACAGCCTCCATAAGACCTACATCCTGCAGTCCGGGGTGTACGACTTCGGCCCGCTGCTGTGCAGGAAGTCCCGGGAGAGGTATGGGCCTAACACTCACACGCACACACACACTCCTTATACACACTCACACACTCCTTATACACTCACACGCACACATACACACACACATACACACTCCTTATACACACTCACACACTCCTTATACACACACTCACACACACACACACACACATACACACTCCTTATACACACTCACACACTCCTTATACACACACACACACACACACACACACATACACACTCCTTATACACACACACACACACACACACACACAAGTGATATGTTTTCTGAGCTCTTCTACCATTTCCTTTCTAAGGCAAATAAACATTTGCAAATTGTGGTATAAAGCTGTACTGACTTGTCAGAAGGCTGTTGGTTCAGTCCTGATACAGATCTTAGTGTGTGTGTGTGTGTGTGTGTGTAATGGTCCTGGTGTACACAACAGGTACAATGAGTATAACCCGAACTCTTCCAAACTCGACCTGTGTAGCAGGTACAAGGAGTATAACCCAAACTCTCCCAAACTCTACTTGTGTAGCAGGTACAAGGAGTATAACCCAAACTCTACCTGTGTAACAGGTACAAGGAGGGCACATATCCAGAGAACATGGAGAAACTCGTCATGCACAACTGCTCCCAGCTGGACACCGAGGTCCACTTCTGCTTCCAACACGACACCAAAGCCACCACCTTCCTGCTGGACCCGCCCTCTATGACCCTCAAACCCAATGAGAAACAGGTTCTTCACCAATCACCCAACAGTTATTGCATTTGACCCACCCACTATGACCCTCTCACCCAATGAGAAACAGGTTCTTCACCAATCACCCAACAGTTATTGCATTTGACCCACCCACTATGACCCTCTCACCCAATGAGAAACAGGTTCTTCACCAATCACCCAACAGTTATTGCGTTTGACCCACCCACTATGACCCTCTCACCCAATGAGAAACAGGTTTTTCACCACAGAACCAATTACAGCATCATCAGTGAGTTTGACCCACCCACTATGACCCTCTCACCCAATGAGAAACAGGTTCTTCAGCAATCACAGACCAATTACAAAACCTCACTGTGTTGGTTCCGCCCTCTGACCCTCAAAATCCCATGAGAAACCAGTTCTGGAGCCTTCCTAGAACATTTATATCATCAGTGCACTATCTGACATTTTTAGCTCACAGTAAATACCACAGCCTGAAAAAGCATTACACTGTCAAGACAGTTTTATATTGTGTGTTAACTTGCACAGAATCTTTCATTTTATTTCAGCTTGCAGAAACAAAAAATGATAAGCGGAAAATAATCTGTCATAAATCCCTCAATTCCACCACAGCCAGCTGCTTTTGTTTCTGTTGAATAAATTCGGTGCCTGGCATTTTTCTTTTTGTATTCTTGTGCTTTTCTCCTGTACTGGGTATTTCCCAAAGGCATTATAGCCAGTGTCTCGGTGTTTGATTTTGGATCCCTGACCGAACGGTGTGTCTCCACTTCAGGAGCTGAGGGTTTGGGCATACCCCACGGCCCCCGGCCTGTTTGAGGACCGTTTGGTTTGCTGTGTGAAGGACAACCCCGACCCCGCCCTGTTCCCATTGGCCTGCAGGGGGGTGCGTCTGGAGCTGGAGCTCGACCGCAAGAATGTGCACTTCGACAAGGTCCTGCTGGGGAGGTGAGCGAGCCAATCACACGCACCCCACCTCTGCTGTCCTGCCAATCATCCGCGTTCCACCCCTGACCCGGCCAATCACACACCCCACCTCTGCTGTCCAGACAATCACCCCAGCGTTCCACCTCTGACCCAGCCAATCACACACACCCCACCTCTGCTGTCCAGACAATCACGCGCATTCCACCTCTGACCCAGCCAATCGCACTCATTCTACCTCTGCCCCTGGTTCTGTTTATTTCATTAGCCCAAATCATATTTCTGACCTACTACAGTTCAGCTAAATGTGGTCATATGCACATAAAGGACAGCTGATAACTGTGTCTGTGTTCCATATGTTAAATATCTGCTTTATTGTGATTTAATCTGAGTGAGTCTCGTTGGTGTATAAGGGTAATGACCTCGTTGACTCCTCCCCCAGGCGTGACACGAAGGGCCTGACCCTGCGCAATGCCACGCCCCTCTCCGCCGCCTGGAGGCTGGTGGGCGTGGACAAGCTGGGGGAGGAGTTCAGCGTGGCGCAGGACCACGGCATCGTCCCGCCCCGCTCCGAGTTCTGCCTGCAGATGCACTTCAGATCCGCCAAGGCCGCCAACCTGAAACGAGCCGTCAGCATGGAGGTACAGGACCCACACTGCCCCAGGGTGCACTGCACACTGTACTGCCCCAGGGCACACTGTACTGCCCCAGGGCACACTGTACTGCCCCAGGGTGCACTGCACACTGTACTGCCCCAGGGCACACTGTACTGCCCCAAGGTACACTGCACACTGTACTGCCCCAGGCACACTGTACTGTCCCAGGGTATACTCTACTGCCCCAGGGTACACTGCACACTCTACTGCCCCAGGGCACACTGTACTGCCCCAAGGTACACTGCACACTGTACTGCCCCAGGCACACTGTACTGTCCCAGGGTATACTCTACTGCCCCAGGGTACACTGCACACTCTACTGCCCCAGGGCACACTGTACTGCCCCAGGATACACTCTACTGCCCCAGGGTACACTACACACTGTACTGCCCCAGGGCACACTGTACTGCCCCAGGGTATACTCTACTGCCCCAGGATACACTCTACTGCCCCAGGGTACACTGCACTGCCCCAGGATACACTCTACTGCCCCAGGGTACATTCTACTGCCCCAGGATACCCTGCACTGCCCCAGGATACACTCTACTGCCCCAGGGTACACTGCACACTGTACTGCCCCAGGATACACTCTACTGCCCCAGGGTACACTCTACTGCCCCAGGGTACACTGCACTGTCCCAGGGTACACTCTACTGCCCTAGGATACACTGAAACTGCCCCAGGGCATACTGAACCTACACCAGGGTACACTGAAACTGCCCCAGGGTACACTCTGCTGCTCTGATGAAAAGAAAACCCACACATCGACTGGGACCCGGAAGGTTGATGGTTCAAGCCCCAGTGTAAATGAAAAGAAAACCCACACACGTTTGAACTCCAGGCACCCCTTTAATTTGTGATGCACACACTGGAACAAGAACAACGTTTGGATGCTGTCTGGATCTCCCTCAGGTGACAGGTCCTCAGGTGTGTTTGGAGTTCAAAGGTGTGAAGGCTTTCTTTTCATCTTCAAATGATCTGAGCCCTGCAACTCGTGTTAGGATGTGTGTGTGATTATTTATACACGCACTTAACCACACAATGCTCCAAGGGGGATTGGCCCCTGCTTAGTCTAATCAACTGTCAGCCACTTTGGATAAAACTGTCATAAACTTGTATAATGTAATGTACAGCATTGGTCGAAGTGGATCATGTGACAGTGAATGAAGGAGGTTGAATGGATGGGGGATTGATTGATTCAGCTGGTAAATGTGACAGGAAGTCATAAAGGAAGTGGAGGGGGAACAGAAATGAACTGAGTGGATGATGTTAAGCAATGATGTCAATTATTAATGGATGAATAAATTAGGTCAACTAATCAAGTGTGGAAAATATAAATTATTCTTCTCTACTTAATTATAGAGCCCCTTCAAAGGCTGTGTGTGTGTGTGTGTGTGTGTGTGTGTGTGTGTGTGTGAGAGAGAGAGTGAATGTGCATGCATGCTGGTGTGTGCATTTGTGTGTGTGTGTGTGTATAAGTGCTCATGTGTGTGTGCATGTGTGTGTGTGTGTGTGGGCATGTGTGTCTGTGTGTGTGTGTGTGTGTGTGTGTGTGTGTGAGAGAGACTGAATGTGCATGCACGCTTGTGTGTGCATTTGTGTGTGTGTATAAGTGCTCATGTGTGTTTGTATGTGTGTGTGTGTCTGTGTGTATCTGTGGGCACGTGTGTGTGTGTGCGGGCACGTGCGCCTGTGTGTATAAGTGCTTGTGTGTGTGGATGTGTGTGTGTGCACGTGCACGTGTGTGTATCTGTGTGCACGTGTGCGTGTGTGTGCGCGGCTTTGCGTGTGTGTCCGTGTTGACGCGTGCTCTTGCGTGTGTTTCAGGTGTCAGACGTGGAGAACATTCTGGGCCTCGTGCAGACAGAGCACATCCAGATTCAGGCAGAGGCATACGACGTGGCTCTGGACATTTCCTTCCCCAAAGGTACGGGAGCCAAGCTGTCAGTCAGAGCGACACTTAAACCTGCCGGTGTGAGCAGTACTGTGGCCTTCTGGGTAGAGAGCTCGGCCTCAAAGCGGGGCCCTGACTCCAGACCCAGTCAGGTTTGATAAATGGCACCCAGCTTCCTCTGCCTGTCCAAATACCCATGACTAATTACAGCCGGGCTGCCGGTTACCCCTGCTAATTACAGCTGTGCTACCACCTCTCTTGTTTCATTTGTCAGATTCTCTACCGGGGGCCGTCTTGTTACCTCCTTGTTGTGATTGGCTAAAAACCGTGTCTGAGCACCACAGCCAAATTGTCGGCCTTCTCCGGAGTGAGAGTGCCCAGCACAGGCAGGCTTCAATAGGGACTGTTGTGTCTTTGTGCTTAGCATTCTCTGCCAATCAGTGTGGATTCTCTCACTTCCTCTGACTGTTACGTCAGTCTGTGAGTGGCAGTTTAAATTTAAATTTGGAACCCCCACGCCTGCCTGTGCCCTCTGTGTGGAGCGGTTTTGTGAGAGGGAGCGTTGCCATGGCAGCGAGGACAGTGACGATTCCACTTGATAACCATCAACTGTGTGTGTGTGTTTGTGTGTGTGTGTTTGGGCATGTTTGGGATGGTGTGTGTGTGTGTGTGTGTTTGGGCATGTGTTTGTGTGTTTGGGCGTGTGTGTGTATGTGTGTGTGTGTGTGTGTGTGTGTGTGTATCACCAGGCGCTGATGGAGGCCTGGACTTTGGGACCCTCAAAGTGTCCGACGAAGCAAAGCTGACGGTTACTTTGAAGAATAGAGGCAAATATGAGATCGCATTCAAGTGAGTCTCTGAGCAAACCTTCTCCTCTGCAGGAACCCTCATGGTGCTGTGTGTGTGTGTGTGTGTGCGTGTGCGTGTGTGTGTGTCTGTGATCTTTTTTTGCCATTAACCATAGCATTAACCTCTCCTAAAATAGCAGTCATTTATACATGTCAAACATTTAATTATGAAAAGCAGCTTTTCTGAACTTTTTGGCCTTCCTCTGTTTATTTTCCCAATGTCAATACTTCTCTCCATTGCCCTCCCCTCTCCCCCTCTCTGTCTCCCCCCCTCTCTCTCTCCCTCTCTCTCTCCCTCTGTCTCCTCCCCCCCTCCCCTCTCTCTCTCTCCCTCTCTACCAGGTTTGTGCTGAAGTCCCCAGACCCCGGCCTGTCTGAGCTGGACTCCATGTTCTCCATCACGCCCCAGAAGGGCTCTCTGAACCCCAACGAGCGCCCCACCCCCGTGCAGGTCCTGTTCCGCCACAACCAGGAGGTGTTCGCGCGAGACCAGCAGCTCCTGTACTGCCAGGTGAGCCTCCACCTGTGTACCTGTCCGTGTAACACGCCCAGAATTATACAGGTAACATCCAACATAGTGTTACACCTGTGTACCTGTCCAGGTAACACATCCAGAATAATACAGTTAGCTAACGTTAACTAACATTCATCATCTTGAACACACGTCTGGTACCTGCATTGTATCGCTCTGCTGGGGCAGCCAGGTGTGTTAACCCTGTCTTACCTGTGCACAGGTGATTGAGCCCAACCTTGCGGAGGGAGGAGAGACCATCGCCTGCATCCCCATAAAGGTGTCGCTCCAGTCCGTGTTCTCCAAGTACAGCGTCATGCCCTCCACCGACATCAACTTCGGCCCGCTGGTCTACGGCAGCCGCAAGACACGCACCTTCACCGTGGAGAACAAGGGCCATTTCGAGATCCGCTTCACCATCTCCCGCATGTCCAAGGACCAGCCTCTGGCCACACAGAAGAAAGGGTACGAGCTCACCGGTGGAGTTTACCTGTGGGACTGTTACCTGTGGAGTTTACCTGTGGGACAGTTACCTGTAGGGTTTACCTGTGGGACAGTCACCTGTAGGGTTTACCTGTGAGACAGTTACCTGTAGGGTTTACCTATGGGACTGTTACCTGTGGAGTTTACCTGTCGGACTGTTACCTGTAGGGTTTACCTGTGGAGTTTACCTCTGGGACTGTTACCTGTGGAGTTTACCTGTGGGAGTGTTGCCTGTACTTATCTCACCTGTTGCTCTACAGGTGAGTGGACCACAGGATCCAAACTGTAGTTCACTCACCTGTAGTTATGTGACCTGTTGCCTTTACACCTCATTAATGCTTATTTCTCCTGAGCTTAATAAAATGGTTTATGGCCTCGTCTTCCAAACACAGCGATATCATTAATAACACTGTTCCAGCTGAGCGTGTTCACGGTGTGACTCTCTAACAATGTGACTGACTGTCCCAGCCTGTATCAGAGCTATGGGGGCAGTGAAACAGCTCATATCCCTGAGGCTAGGGCTGTGATGTATCTGAGTTTCCTCAGAAGCAGACAGGCTCAGAATGACTCCGTACGGCAGGTTCGCCTCAGGCACCCAGCCGGAGAGAGCAGAGCGATCATTACTAATCAGGGAAGCGTTTGCTCAATGGTGCGTGTGGTTACACAGTGATTATTGCACACCACACACTGTACATCATATTAAACTGATCCTGTGTGTGACACCAGCCCGGGAGAGGGAGGAGCTCCGATACGCGCTGTCTGATTGGCTGCCATGCAAGGCTGTGGGGACACGTGGCCAATCAGGCCCTGTCTGCCTGGGGGTGTGGGGTTAGATACCTGGCCTCGCTATGGACTTGTATGCGAGCCGAATCTGTGCTTTCATTAACAGGCAATGAAAGAGCACAAAATGGAGGTGCCGTGATGTTTGAAATCATCAGTGTGTGAATACTGCCATCTCTATCCCTGGTGCCCAACACATCATGCAAATACTTCCATCAATTCAGTGGCTTTATGGTCATCATTTTTCAAGATGGTGGAATATTAATTGTGCAAAGTAACATTATTGCCCAAATTAATCAAAAAAGCTTATTATATATCTCCAGAACACCATTGGGATCCTAAAAAAACTTACTTATACATTTCTTAAATTCGAAATGATCCATTTTAAATTGGTCAAGAAGGCCATAGATATGTCTAGATCTGTCCCAAATTAATTTCTAACTGCTCATGCTCTGATTTCACGGTTACCCCTCTGCATACATCTGATCACCACTTCATCTCATTCTCCCTCCCTCTTCCTCCCCATCCTCCTCCCCCTCCTCCCACCTACCCTTCCTCAGCCCGCCGTAACCTCCGCTCCCTCTCACCCTCTTCCTTTGCCACCACTGTCACCGCCTCACTCCCCCCTCTCGAATCCTTCTCCAAACTCCCCGCTGACTCTGCATCTGCCACCCTCCTTTCATCTCTCTCCTCCGCCTTTGACTCCCTCTGTCCCCCTGTCTCAAAGCCGCCTCGCACATCCCCCCCGTCCCCTTGGATATCTGACACCCTCCGTACCTCCAGGGCCAGCCTCCAGGGCCCAGAGAGGAAGTGGGGGAAATCCAGAGACACTTCAGACCTCACGACTTACCAGTCTCTCCTGGCGGCATTCTCTTCCGCTGTCACTGCCGCCAAAGCAAAATACATCTATCAAACACAAATTCAGAACTCCGCTTCTAACCCCCGGAAACTTTTCTCTATTTTCTCCTCTCTCCTCAACGCACCGCCTCCTCCTCTTCCTTCCTCCTTCGCTGCTGATGACTTTGCTGATTTCTTCGATGAGAAGGTCACAGTCATCCGCAGATCCTTTACAACCACCACCGCCCTCACTGTGCCCTTCCCCCCCTCTAGGCCCATCCCTTCCTTTTCCACTTTCTCCCCCCTTACAGACTCTGATGTTTTTCAACTCCTGCACTCCCACCACCCTACAACCTGTGCCCTTGACCCTATCCCCTCTTCTCTTCTCCAAACTATCACACCTGACATTCTCCCATTTGTCACCTCCCTTGTCAACTCCTCCCTGTCTTCCGGCTGTTTTCCAGCATCCTCTAAGAGGGCCCACATCACTCCCTACTCTGGCTCCCTCCATCATCCAGAACTACCGCCCGGTATCTCTTCTTCCTTTCCTTTCTAAAACTATGGAACGAGCCGCTTCTACTCAACTTTCTTCTTTCTTGCTAGACCCCCATCAGTCTGGCTTCAGATCGGGCCACTCGACAGAGACCGCGCTCCTCTCCGTCAGTGAGTCACTCCATGCCGCACAAGCAGCCTCCCTCTCCTCTGTCCTCATTCTTCTAAATCTCTCTGCTGCCTTCGACACTGTGGATCACTCCATCCTCCTGTCTGCCCTGTCAGCAACGGGCATCTGTGGCACAGCCCTGGACTGGATTGAGTCCTACCTCTCTGGTCGCTCCTTCCAGGTTGCCTGGGCTGGTTCGGTATCGACACCTCGGCCCCTCGCCACAGGAGTTCCCCAGGGCTCAGTCCTAGGCCCCCTTTTTTCTCTTTACACTCGCTCCCTTGGCCCTGTGATCACTGCACATGGGCTATCCTACCACTGCCACGCGGACGATACCCAACTCTTCGTCTCGTTCCCGCCGTCTGATACGCAGGTTTCAGCCCGTATCTCCGCTTGCCTGAGGGACATCCAGAGCTGGATGGACAACCACCATCTAAAGCTCAACCCAGGCAAGACTGAAATGATATTCATCCCTGCTAATACCTCTCCTCATCTGGATCTCTCCATTTCCCTCGGGGATACCACACTCACGCCGTCACCCAGTGCACGGAACCTCGGCGTGGTGATGGACAGCAGACTGTCCCGAGAACATCGCGGCGGTGACCCGGTCTTGCAGGTTCTTCCTATACAACATACAGAGAATTCGCCCCTTTCTCACCCCCTACTCGACCCAGCTCCTGGTCCAAGCGATGGGTCTGTCCCGCCTGGACTACTGCAAGTCCCTCTTAGCTGGCCTCCCAGCGTCCGCCATCAGACCCCTCCAACTTATCCAGAATGCAGCAGCTCGTCTGGTCTTCAACCTTCCCAAATACTTACACGTCACCCCCCTGCTTACTTCTCTCCACTGGCTGCCTGTCATGGCTCGCATCAAATTCAAAACATTGGTGCTAGCCTTCCAAGCAGTTAAGGGGTCTTCCCCAGCTTATCTACAAAAAATCATCAGACCCTACACCCCTGCCAGACCTCTTCGTTCAGCCTCCACAGGCCGCTTGGCACCTCCCCCTCTCCGAACCTCCACCTCACGCTCACGACTACTGTCTGTTCTGGCTCCACGGTGGTGGAACGAACTCCCCGTTGAGGTCAGAACTGTAGAATCTCTCCCCACCTTCAAGCGCAAGCTGAAGACACAACTCTTCAAGCAGCACCTCTCCCCATCCCTCCCTGTGAACCTTAATTGTTGTCTCTGTGACTTGCTTTGTGTATCGGTATTTTTAGTTGGCTAGGTAAGCAGTGTTTGGATAGTTAACTTTGGTCACTTTTGCTCTGTTGTTTGTTTGTTTCTTTGTTCAAAAAAAAAAAAAATTGCCCCTCATCCTTATCTTTGTTGTACTTCCCTCTAGGGTCTTTCAGCGAACTTATCCCTGGTTATGGGTATGCACTTTGTTGTACGTCGCTCTGGATAAGAGCGTCTGCCAAATGCCAATAATGTAATGTAATGTAATCCACCACGCGTCATATCCTTTGCAGTGCAGCAATAACTGATTGATTGTAAGTCACATACTGGACACCACTAATCTGTGTGATCGTAATGATAATGATCTGTGTTCAGTGATGGTACTCCCTCTCTCTCCCCGTCCCCCCTCAGCATTGGACCGTTGAAGCGCTCGCGGTCGCGGGAGAGCCAGTCCAGTAAGAACAGCCGGGCGCGTCGTCATGACTCCGTCCAGAAGGAGGCTGCTGCAGCCGCACAGGTAGGCAGAGCCCTGAGCCAATCAGCAGTGAGCATCCGTGGGTCCTATCGGCCCCTCCCACTGAAAAGAGTGTGACATCGTAATGAGCAAGGTAGAAAATAAATAATATGCCTTACTCAGTCACTCACTCACACACTCGCTCACTCACTCACACACTCACTCACACACACACACTCACACTCACTCACACACACACTCGCACTCACTCACACACACACTCACACACACTCACACTCACTGACTCGATTTCATTAGTTAGATACAAGCAACATCCGCAAGGTGCTTTGCATCTAAAAACAATTTGCAGACCATAACCATAGATATGGTTTTTCCAGATTGAACAAGCCTTGATTACAACACATTTCAGTTTGTCTTCACTCACCGTGGCTGATCTAGTGATCAACCGTCTCTCTCTTTCTCTCTCTCTCTCTCTCTCTCTCTCTATTCATCTGTGTATCTCTCTCTCTCTAGACTCGTATCACCATGGGGGTGTTCACGGTGTCGCCCGGTTTCGGGGCCCTGGCTCCCGGGGCTCAGCAGGTGGTGACGGTGGACTGCGTGGCCGACCAGACGGGCAAGTGGGAGGAGTTTCTGGTCCTCGACGTCGCCGACCGCGACCCCAGGGACCACCCGGACGGCGTCCCGTACCAGCTGGCCGCCGAAGTGTGTGTCCCAGGTACGCTCCCGCCAAGCGCCTGTCAAACCCGCTCAGGAGTCAGCGTTAAGGCCCTTCCCCAGCAAGAACTATAACTATAATATTAACTATAATGATAACTGTCGTTACAGTTGTGGTGTGGACTCCACCATCCGCTTGAGTTAGAAGGATTGTTAAATATGCGTGTTTGACCCCCGTACAGAGATTGTGTGCAGGCGTGTAACTGCGTGTGTGACCCCTGTACAGAGATCGTGTGCAGGCGTGTAACTGCGTGTGTGACCCCTGTACAGAGATCGTGTGCAGGCGTGTAACTGCGTGTGTGACCCCTGTGCAGAGATCCTGTGCCGGGACTTCAGCTCGATCTTCGAGGAGCACCGGATCTGCAGGAGCAGTCAGCTGCTCCAGGGAGAGCAGTACAGGCAGGCCCCCGGGGTCTACCTGCAGGAGGAGAACAGGTTCATCTTCAACAACGTGCTAGTGGGCCGGCCGGCCAGGGCCCGCTTCCGCATCTCCAACATGGGCAAGGTGCCCTGCGAAATCAACCTGGCCGTCAAGTCTGCCCACACCAAGGTGTGTGTGTGTGTGTGAGAGAGAGAGTGTGTGTGTGAGAGTGTGAGAGTGTGTATGCGTGTGTGCGTGTGCGAGTATGTTTGTGTGTGTGAGTGAGAGAGAGTGTGTGTGTGTGAGAGTGTGTATGTGTGTGTGCGTGTGCGAGTATGTTTGTGTGTGTGAGTGAGAGAGAGTGAGTGTGTGTGTGTGAGAGTGTGTATGTGTGTGTGCGTGTGCGAGTATGTTTGTGTGTGTGAGTGAGAGAGTGTGTGTGTGAGAGTGTGTATGCGTGTGTGCGTGTGCGAGTATGTTTGTGTGTGTGAGTGAGAGAGTGTGTGTGTGTGAGAGTGTGTATGTGTGTGTGCGTGTGCGAGTATGTTTGTGTGTGTGAGTGAGAGAGCGTGTGTGTGTGAGAGAGAGAGAGACAGAGAACGAGAGAGAGAGAGACATACTGACAATACAATGTCAGTATGATCGATTGGGTCTTTCAGTGACATTAGGAGAAGGAGAAGTGTTATTGGTTGAAATTACAAAGCTTGATTGGTCTCTGAGGCTGCTGCAGCTGTTTTCTCATTGATTTGTCATTCGGTAGCTTAGCAGTGTTTGATTGGCTCTTTCAGACTTAGATGAACAGCGGTGATGCTTGATTGGCTGTTTCAGTCTCAGAGACAGTGTTCGATTGGCTGTTTCAGACCCAGATGCGCAGCGGTGATGTGTTCGAGGTGTCCCCTGCCAAGATGAGCATCCCCAGCTACTCTCACGCCTTCGCTGTGCTCACCTTCTGCCCCCAGGCCATCCAGACCTACAGTGGCCTGTTCGAGGCCACACTGGAGGGCACGCCCAGGTAATGCACAGGCCAGAGTCAGTTCAGACCAGTGGTCCTCACCACAGGTCAATGGATCATTTACAGCAGTTAATTACACAGTCAACTCACCTCACCTGCTTTCTTGGGTCTGAATTGGTTGCTGATATTAAAGCAAAAAACAAAACCCAGCACACCCTTAGGCTCTCCAGGACCAGGAGTGGGGACCACTGTGCTATCGTACAGTTTCTATAGACTCAATGCACAGTACAGAGGGTGGTAGATTCTGCAGTTACTATTGGTAGATTCTGCAGTTACTATTGAGCACAGTTTAGACTGTGTACTGTGCATAGTTAATTTACACTGTACCTGCACAGAGCTACGCTGCATGCTGTGGTTACTGTAGACTGTGCTCTTTATAGAGTTGAGTTATAGTATAGTATAGCAGAGTTAGTTCTTGCTCATATTTGTGTTTTGATACTGCATAGTTAGCTCCTGGTAGCAGAGTTCTGCTCATATCTGTGTTTAGATGCTAGCAGAGTTAGCCCCTGCTAGCAAAGTTCCTGCTCATGTCTATGTTTAGATACTGCAGAGTTATCTCCTGCTAGCATAGTTAGCTTCTGCTAGCAGAGATCCCGCTGACCCCCGTGTCTCCCTGTGCGTGTCTGTGGCAGTGTGCTGCAGATGGTGAGGTGCAAGGCACTGGTGTTTGACGTGGCGGGGGAGGGGAACCTGCCGTGCGTGAGCGTGGTGCGGCCAACCCTCCGGGACCCCCAGGGGGCGCCACTCCTGCAGTTCCAGCGCGTGCTGATGGGCCGCGCCCACGCCCTGCCCCTGGTGCTGAGGAACGACGGGACTGTGCCGGCACAGGTCAGTGGAGGGGGCATCCATCACACTACAGCAGGGCTGCCCAACCCTGTTCCTGGAGATCTAGGGTTCATTTCAACCATAATTTGGCGCACCTGATTCTACTCATTAGCAGCTCTGTGAGATCTCTAGCTGTTGTATGACCTGTGCTTTCTTAGGGTAAGTAAGGGGGGTCTGGGGTTGGGACACACTCTCATGGGACCTTATGGCCATTTTTTAATTCATGAATTGAACATCAGTGACCTGAATTTTCTTTAACTGCCTGAATTGAAATAAAACTATCCCCCTCTAGCCTGGTGGCAACATCAGATATAAACCTCAGTGTGGCGTTTGACAGGTCAGCATCCATCTGCTGGACAAAATGGCCGTGTTCACCCTGAGGGCTTCCCAAAAAACCGTCTGCACCTCCATGGCCTCTTCAGACTTGCACAGCGACCCCGGGGCAGGTAGGTGAAGGAAACCAAGTCCCTTCACCGTCTTGCCTGGGACTTGAGTCCCACACATGCCTATCCACACATACACGCCACCACCACCTAAAAAAAACAAAAAACCTCAGAAAATACTAATAAATCAATAAACAATAGAGTACTTTACACAAATCCAAAAAAGAGAGAGAGGAAGAGAGAGACAGACATAGAATGATGATGTAATGTCCTGTAGTTTGATGAAATACAGGTGACGTCCTTCAGAATGATGTAACGCAGCGCAATGCAATTCCCTGCAATTCCCTCTCAGACCAGCAGGTGGCGCACATGGCCTCCCTGGTGCTGGTCCCGGGCCAGCAGGCGGAGTTTGAGGTGGAGTTCCGGCCCACTTCAGCACAGACCTTCGAGTCCTCCATGGACCTCGTGGTGACAGACAACCAGTATGAGGAGACGGTGGTGTGCCTGGCGGGGGAGGGGTACTGTGACATCATCACCCTTGACAACCTCGGCAGCAGGCCCAGGCAGGAGCAGGATTCCGAGGGTAAGAGGTCAAAAGTCATCTCAGCAATTGTAAGAACACAAAGGTATCCTGGAAGATGAATGTTTTCTTGTAATATATATATATGTATATGTATATAGGCGGCACCGATGGTGCAGTGGGTAGCACTGCCGCCTCCATGTTCTCCCCGTGTTTAGGTGGGTTTCCTCCAGGTACTCCGGTTTCCTCCCACAGTCCAAAGACATGCAGGTTAGGCTGATTGGAGAATCTAAATTGCCTGTAGGTATGAGTGTGTGAGTGAATGGTGTGTGTGCCCTGCGATGGACTGGCAACCTGTCCAGGGTGTATTCCTGCCTTTCGCCCAATGTATGCTGGGATAGGCTCCAGCACCCCTGCGACCCTGTTCAGGATAAGCAGGTTAGGATAATGAATGAATGAATGAATGAATGAATATATATATATATATATCCTGGAGGGTAGTTTTGGTAATTTCAGTCACCTTTGTTTTTTCATCATCAGCCAGAATGAACTAGAATGAAGACACAGAGGAACCTTTCGGAACCCTTTATTCTGAGTGTGTGCCAGTTTCCATCATCAGCCAATGAGCGGTGCATTGGCATCATCATCAACCAATTGCCAGTCACTTGTGCATCGCTATTACCAGCCAATCGCCTATCAGTTCCCTAATCAGCCAATTACTTGCTCACTCTTAAGTATTATCAGCCAATCACCTGTCTCTCCACTGTGCGTTTGTAACCCAGACCTCAGTTCCGACCTGCTGAACTTCGGCGACTGTCACGTGGGCAGGGCCTACCAGGAGACCTTCACGCTGACCAATCACAGCAGCTCGGAGGTGCTGAGGTTCGAGTGGCCGGCGGACATCCCGCAGGTGCGCTTCTCCCCCCAGGCGGGGCACCTCCACGCGGGCTGTGCCAAAGAGGTGACGGTGGTCTTCTGCTCGGCCCAGCCCCTGGTGCTGGAGGCCCGGCCCGTCCGCTGCAGGGTGAGCCGCATCTCCTTCCAGAACCCCGTGGACCAGGTGCCCGACTGGGACGACCGGCAGAGGACCGTCAAGTGGGTGGACGCCGGGAAGCAGGGTCCCAGCCCGGGGCCGGCCAAGAAGAAGGTACTGGAATAAATTACGATAACCGCTAGAGAGAGAGAGCAGTTGTGCAGTTTGGAAACACACAGACCTGGGTCAAGTATGTAATTGTTCTGGATTCAAATACTTTTCTATGCTTTACTGAGCTTGTCCGATCTATTGGAACCTATGAAATGATCTCAGAAAGTTGAGACCTCACCTTCTGGTCCTATTGGTTGGCTCAGTTGCACCAGGCACGATCAACAGAGCACAGAAAAGTATTTGAATCCAAATTAGCCATGAAAGAAAGAGAGGGAGAGGGAGAGAGAGGAAGAGAGCAGTTTGGAAGCATAGCCATGAAAGAAAGAGAGGGAGAGAGAGGGAGAACGGTTTAGAAACATAGCCATGAAGGAAAGAGAGAGAGAGAGAGAGAGAGAAAGAGGGAGAGGGAGGTTTGGAAATATAGCCATGAAGGAGAAAGAGAGGGAGAGAGAGAGGGCGAGAGCAGAAATGAGTGTTGCCCTGCGGGGCCATCCCTCCTCATTGCACCCTCACTTCCCCCGGAATGATCCAGCACCACTGACAGCCAGCGCCATGGCACGACACAGCCATTATCACACAATTCAGCACCGAACAACACCTGAGTGCTGCTGGCAGGAGAATAAAAACACAACTATTACTGAATCAGTTTGTCGCTGGACAGGAAATGATTCAGGAAGAAAGTACCAGTTTTGAGACCAATAGGACAAAGCATAAGGCTTTTTAAATCATGAGCTGTCAGAATGCAGGACAGACAAACCAAATGCAGACTCAGGGATGAGGTGAATGCGGCAGGCATTCTGAAAGGCAGATCCAGGCAGGCAGAGGTCAAAAACTAGCAAACAGGTATAATAAGGGGCATCAGATGTGTTATGGTTAAGCAGGCAGTTCGTTAACAGGTAGGCAGTCCACACAGGCAAAAGTACAAAACGTGATCCGGAATCAGTCAAAACAGATATTCCATGAAACCAAAACTGAACAGATAACAAATAGACAGACAGACGGGCAAACAGACAGGTGGGACTAGATTGCTAGAGGCTAGAAATGAACAGAATCATAGGCATAGCAACCAGGAAACAGTCTTAATGAACTAGAAAAGGAACAAACAAGCGGGCTTAAATATCTGATTAACAGACAATGAGAAACGTGTGAGAGAAATGACAGAATGACAGGGAGGAAAATACATATAAGGATTGAAGGAGCGAGACACGTAACGGGGAGAGAGGCAGAGAACACACAGAAAAGA